>NW_025737215.1:0-1461 GCF_021292245.1 Micropterus dolomieu
ATGTGACCTGATTAGTCCAACCTAACAAGCTCACAATTATATTCAAACCTGGCCAGTCCAGACCACGCCAAGAAATAATAAACTCAATGCTTAGGCCTCCCAACACCTCTACACATCACTAATCAACACAAACTCGTTTGTTTAAGCAGGAATGTAAAAACCAAAACTGAAGCCTGCTTCACCTGAAACAGCTCTTTATCAAATCAAACTGCCTCACATGCTTCCTGCTTATTTCTGGTCCAAACTCTCTGCTGATCATCACATGATCTGACTGCTGGGTTTCAATCAGGAGGAGAACAACACGAGGTGAGTACCAGAGCTGCAGCTTGACTCTCCTCCCGTCCAGAAGGATGGTGGTCGTCTTATAGTCGATTCCTGAAACAAAACAAACAAGAAACACATGAGTCTCGAGTTACAAACACTGTGTGCGTCGGTTAAAAAATAAACTGTGGTCAGTTTGGTTCAGTGTGCTGACAGAACTTTAGGTGTGAAGGCGCCCTAGCAGCAGTTTACCTTCTGAATTTCTGTTAAGTTGGTCCGTTTGATTTCACACCACAAACAAACTGTCCCAGAGTTCACCAGGAAGCAAACTCTCCACATCCTCATAAACTAAACCCAGCTGGCAAACAGGCCGTTAAAACCAAACCAATCAGGTTAGAGTTGAAAACACCGGCAAAGACCAGCTGAGTCCAGAATCCTGTTGGACTCATCTGTATAAGCGGTCTGAAAATTAATGCCAGATCATTTTGGTAACATCAGCAGTGGAGGACGCACTCAGATCTTTTACTTCAGTAAATGTAGAAATATCATAAAGACTAAAAGTTCTAACGCAGGGCGAATGTTAAGGCAGCGTGATGGCGATAAAGTCAGTGGAAAGATGTGAGGCAGCAGTTAACAGGGCCGAGTAGAATTACAAGGGTCAGAGTACCTGATTTCTACGCTGGTAACTTGTTGACAGGGTCCCGCTGTTAAAGGGTTCGAGTCCCCTTAGGGTTAGAGTCCCCTTAGGGTTAGAGTCCCCTTAGGGTAAGAGTCCTGAAGTGTTAAAGGGTTCGAGTCCCCTTAGGGTTAGAGTCCCCTTAGGGTAAGAGTCCTGAAGTGTTAAAGGGTTCGAGTCCCCTTAGGGTTCGAGTCCCCTTAGGGTTCGAGTCCTCTTAGGGTAAGAGTCCCCTTAGGGTAAGAGTCCCCTTAGGGTTAGAGTCCTCTTAGGGTTAGAGTCCTCTTAGGGTAAGAGTCCTGAAGTGTTAAAGGGTTCGAGTCCTCTTAGGGTTAGAGTCCTGAAGTGTTAAAGGGTTAGAGTCCCCTTAGGGTTAGAGTCCCCTTAGGGTTAGAGTCCTCTTAGGGTTAGAGTCCTCTTAGGGTAAGAGTCCTGAAGTGTTAAAGGGTTAGAGTCCCCTTAGGGTTAGAGTCCCCTTAGGATAAGAGTCCTGAAGGGTTAAAGGGTTAGAGTCCCCTTAGGGT
>NW_025737215.1:1481-19849 GCF_021292245.1 Micropterus dolomieu
TAGGGTTAGAGTCCTCTTAGGGTTAGAGTCCTCTTAGGGTAAGAGTCCTGAAGTGTTAAAGGGTTCGAGTCCCCTTAGGGTTAGAGTCCTCTTAGGGTTAGAGTCCTGAAGTGTTAAAGGGTTAGAGTCCCCTTAGGGTTAGAGTCCCCTTAGGATAAGAGTCCTGAAGTGTTAAAGGGTTAGAGTCCCCTTAGGGTTAGAGTCCCCTTAGGATAAGAGTCCCCTTAGGGTTAGAGTCCCCTTAGGGTTAGAGTCCCCTTAGGGTTAGAGTCCTCTTAGGGTTAGAGTCCTGAAGTGTTAAAGGGTTAGAGTCCCCTTAGGGTTAGAGTCCCCTTAGGATAAGAGTCCTGAAGTGTTAAAGGGTTAGAGTCCCCTTAGGGTTAGAGTCCCCTTAGGGTAAGAGTCCTGAAGTGTTAAAGGGTTAGAGTCCCCTTAGGGTTAGAGTCCCCTTAGGATAAGAGTCCTGAAGTGTTAAAGGGTTAGAGTCCCCTTAGGGTTAGAGTCCCCTTAGGATAAGAGTCCCCTTAGGGTAAGAGTCCCCTTAGGGTTAGAGTCCTCTTAGGGTTAGAGTCCTCTTAGGGTAAGAGTCCTGAAGTGTTAAAGGGTTAGAGTCCCCTTAGGGTTAGAGTCCCCTTAGGGTAAGAGTCCTGAAGTGTTAAGGGTTAGAGTCCCCTTAGGGTTAGAGTCCCCTTAGGATAAGAGTCCCCTTAGGGTTAGAGTCCCGAAGTGTTAAAAAAGGATAGACGGGGAATCAGAGGAGTAAAATAAGCAAAGGTGGGAGACCTGCCTGTTTTTATATAACTCTTTTAAAAGTTTTTTTTATATATTTCCCTGTTGCATTTATGTTTTCTGTAAAGCACTCTGATTGACCTTGTTGTTGAAATGTGCTATACAAATAAACTTGCCTTGCACAATAAGATGCTCTAATAGTAAGACGCATCAGGGCGAGTTGACAGTAACACCATGTCTATTTATAATCAGACAACATCTATAATCACCAGAACCGCAAAGGCCTCACTAGCACCTGACAAGACCACAGAAGGCTCGGGAGATTGTAGGTTTGATATTAGAGGTTGGTCAGATTGCAGGGATCCTGTCAGACACTGTTGAGGGGTTTGAGGTGCTAGTTAGTTTGTATATTGATGCGTTCCACCCCTCATTCACTCCCTGGACGAGAAACGACCCCACGATTGTGGCTCATTGTGGCTTTCTATCGCACCATCATTAAGCTTATTAAATAGAAACAATATGAGCTTTAACACCTGGTTATAGCCTTCCCCCTGATTGGAGGTGAGGCTGTGCAGAGTTCACTGTTATTTCTTGGTTACGATGCTTCATTTATTCACAGTCTCGGCGTTGACCTTTGACCTCTTTGTCGTTGTGCTATCCCCTGTGTTATTGATTAGTTGATTTGTTTTGTTTCTGTTCTGTTCTTCTGATAAAATGCTTTTCTTTCTAGCTGAACCTACATTCTGTGTGTTTATATAATCCATTATAAGTCTTGACTCCAACTAGTCACTTCAAATAAACCATTTTTTAAACAGGGTTTTTAAATAGTGTCACTTTAAAGAGGTTTCACAGGGATTAGAACCAGCAACCTCCCAGGCTCTGACAGCAGATTAAGAAAAGACTCATCCAACCAAGACGGCCACGGATTTACTTCAGTATTATAGAGATTTGTACTGGCGCCCGCCAGCTTTAGACACACAAACACACACAGCCTTATGTCACTATCTTTGTGGGGACCTGTCATTGACATAATGTATTCCCTAGCTTCTTACCCCCTAACCTTAACCTAAATCAAACCTGAACCCTAAAACCAAGTCTTGGCCCTCAAACACATAGTTATACTTGTGGGGTCCAGTGTTTTTGTCAAAGCTGTCGGACCCTAGCATTGTGGCATCCCAGTTTTTGGACCCGATGAATATAGTAAAACAAGACCAAACACACACACACACAGAGTTCATCACTGATGAGTTATTCAAAACATCTTCTGCATGGCCTTCCTGTTTCTGAGGGCGTAACTTTGGATTCAAAGCTAACCATCTACAGCTGGAATCTGCGGGTCTGAAGAGTGAAGCCGACGCTGAAGCACCTTAAACCTGCGTCCTCTCTAGCGGCCAGCAGGGGGCGACTCCAGCGGCTGTAGAAAGAAGTGTGATTGTATAGAAGTCTGTGAGAAAATGTTTCTACTTCTCAGCTGATTTATTCCGTCAGTAAACACTTTCCTGATGAGTTTATGGTCTCAGTCTTCTTCAACACAGCATGATGTTCATTTAGTAAATTATGGTCCCATTTAGAGGAACAGAGACCAGGAAGCAGGGGAGGCTTTAGGGCGGGGCTACAAGCTGATTGACAAGCTGTTAATTTTTTCCAGTAAGTATATTTTGTTTTAACCCTTCTTGTCACTAAGCTAAGCCAAGCTGGCTAGCTCCATCCTCTTGTCCCGAATATGGTCACATCTTATTGCAAAAATGCCAAACTGGAGGCTTCAAACAGCAGCCCACAAACCAACGGCTAACTACGCACACACACATTTGATTAGCTATTAATATGAGGCTGCTGTCACACGAGTACCTGCAGGAACAAAAGCAGCGTCCCTTTTATAACAGTAATTATCAGGAGCTGTCTGCAAGTAACGACACTCTACTGTGATGTTTCAACAATGGTGCTCACAGACACATGTTAATGCGTTGGCGTGCAGAAGAGGCCCATTAAAGAGAGTTCCAGTAACCTCAGATGCTGCCTTAAGGCCCAGTCAGCCACCTCTGTTTACCGGGTGAGCTTAACCTTTAGTTTTTAATATTATTTAAACATTTCACAGAGGGGAGTTTCTCTGTGACACAAACAGCTTCTGCTGAACAACATTTGGCATAAAATGATCAAACTGGTGATTTTAATCAGGAACTATCTGGTAGAAGAAGAAAAACACGCTCAGAGGACGACACTTCAGGCGTGTTAGAGCGACGAGAGGAGGAAGATCTGGGAGAAGAAGAAGGGATATAATGTTCTTCTGGGAGGAAAGCAACACACCAGTCTGACCTACACACATATGTACAAGTTATTAAACACACACAGGCATGCATGATGCATCTTGGGAAAGTAGTGTTACATAAGAGGCTGGAACAGTGAGGTTTGTTGACAGACGTCAAAACAGTGAAAGATTGTAGCTGCCTGCCGGGCGGGGTGCATGAGTGTGCACGTGATGTTGTGGGGGGGGGATTCAATTCACAGTGATGATGCGTACAGATATTAAAAGGACCATGTCAGTGTTGGATTGTCACAACGTGGGTTTTGTGAAATATTTCTAATAGTTATAATGACGTAGTCTGCGAGTGAAGGGCCGGGATCTGGTAACCTGCAGAAACAGCTAAATAAATGTGTGATAGGGTAAGTGGGTGTTTATTGGCGCTAGCAGAAAGAGGTGTGAACTCGAGTCACAAACAAGCTGAGTTTAGACTCGACTTGACAAAATCAAAAAGAGACTTGCAACTTGAGTTTGACTTCAACAGTACAGACTCATGATTTCACTTGGACTTGACAAATATACATTATGATATAAAAACTGCGCGCAGCGCATCAACACTTTATGAAATTATATGATGTTTGTTTTCTGAAACGTCTCTCTCTCTTAATAACGTTTAACTCTTGTTAAAAATATGAAATCATTTTAAATTTGGTGGCGAGCACATTAGGACTTGTTTAGAACTTGAAACTCCAAGTTGAGGACTTGGGACTTGACTTGAGTAAACGAGACGGAGCAGAAGTAAGTTTTTCTCCGCTGTTCTGACGGCTTTTACCAAGATTGTAGCGCAAACAATTTGGATTCAGGGTGACGATTGTGAAAAAGAGGAAATAAATAAAATAAATATCGTACGAGGTTTCACTGGTGTGAGAGACCGGAAATCTGTTTTAACCTGTTGTTATTTTCTATTTGACTCTTACTTTTAAAAATGTATTTAAATGTCTTTTTATATATTTCCCTGTGCCGCTTTATGTTTATTGTAAAGCTCTTTGAATTGCCTTGTTGCTGAAATGTGCTGTGCAGACAAACTTGCCTTGAGACTCGATTTCCCTCGAATCGGGACTTGAGAGCTAAGACTTGAGACTTACTCATAAAACAGTGCCTTGGTCCCACCTCTGCTGGCAGCGTAGCTTTATAGCCTCTAATGTCAGTCGGATGGACTGTGATGAAATCTGGTTCAGACTTTCACAGATTCATAATACTCTAAGAGCTGAAGTCGGTCTGAACGTGGCCTTTGTCTTGTCCACTGTTTGCAGGCACTCAGTGGTTAAAGTTCACTTCCACATTGTTCAGATATCAACGCAACGTAAGCTGATGCATCACACTGAACATCTGCTAAGTCCAGCTGTCACATTAATGTAGTGAAAACTAAAAGATTTCCCTCCGAAAAGTCATAAATTCTCAGCTGTGGAGGATCACCAGCCCGCCACGATTACCTAAAATAACCTTCTATTTTTCATTATCCTAACCTTGGGGGGTTTGTCGCCGTCACCTCTCAACCATCTGTCACCTTTCCTCACGTCTCCAACCGGATTCCTGTTCTCCTCGTCTTTAATCCAGCGGTCTGTCTGGATTAGCTTTGTTTTCTCTGTTCCACTCATTCAAACTGTAGCTGATGTTGAATCATGACGCTGAATGAACAAAGCCGACCAGTTAAAGGGTAACGTCAGTATTTGTGAACCTTGACCGTCCCATGTTTTTGTGTCTCTGTGACTTACTGGGACATCATTTTTTAAAAACTGGTCCAGTATTGAGCACCCTGCATACAGGGCGCAATTTGTCCTTGCAGGTAAATTACACCCCGTCAAAGTCTGTCCACTAAGGTGCTTGTTTTTGCCACTGACAGGCTCAGATTGTTATTACAAGTGTCTGACGACATTTACGGAAAGGATCCCTACACAGAGAGAGCTTTTATTAAAGTGAGATTTTTGTTTAGACAGAAACAGTCACAACTTCGCTGTCATCAAATCCACCAGACTCCATTGACCAGTCAGTTAGTTTGTGAAACTGTTAATGAGAGTGTTTTTAACCCTTTAAAACACCCTCATCACACAATAACGGAAACAAGCTGACCGACCGAGGCAGCGGTAGACCAGCAACTCCCGTGTTCTGGGAGGTAAAATCAGGCTTTTTGTCAACGGAGTCTGGTGGCTTTGACAAGAGCGATATATTAACTGTTTTAAACAAAAAGCATCTCTCTCTGTAGGGATCCTTTCTGAGGTCCATACCTAAGTTACCCTTTAAGCTTCTGTTTAAACATGACCATGGCAAATGTTTGATTTAAATTTAAAAAATCTCTGTATTGTTCATGTGCTGGCCAAGGTCACCCCATATGTGTGAGTGCACATCCAGAGGAATGAGTCAGCCTCTCCTGGCAACACCAACAGCATCTCCACTTTCTTCATCATTACACCCCCACCGAGCTGCTCTCAGCACTAACACACGCACACACTTGTCAAGTCTCCGTGAGACTCTCAGGGATTTCAAAGGTTCGGCTGTTTGCTGGAGCTTCAGCTGAGAAATGGAAGTGTTTTTGTGAAGTTACACAACACCCAGAAAGACGTTACCAAACAGCTGTTCGTGACCGCTGAAGAACAAATTGAAAACAAACATTCAGCCTTTCTTTATGCGTCTCATTTGTGAGTAATTATCAACGGACCATAAACTATATAAAATAAACTGTTTGTGGGCATTTTTGCGAGCTTGCGTCGGCACGTTTTCTCCGAGCTGTAGTCAAGGCTTCGCCCCATGTGGTTTTCGCCGCTGCCTGTAATAACAGCTCTCCTCTGGACTTGGCTGAAGAGCGAAGCCCCCACCGGGATGCCGGCAGCCTCCACGCCGTTGATCCCGGTCCAGTTGAGCCTGCATTTTCACCACAAAACTCCCTGTTAGGGATGCAGCCAACCACAGCTATGTCTCCCGTCAACCCTCCTCTTTAGGATGATGACCCAGAAAAGCAGACATCAAGGTTTTCCATCAGCTGAGCTACACAGCCTGATGTGGGGGAAACTGTGTCTCACATCACCCCAAGGAGTCCCCTTGAAAAGTTAATACCCAGGCTCGCTCCTCTGATGCATCAACTCGGAGATTATCGGCAGCTCGTCACAGTTATCAGCACACGTGTAAGAAACCTGACCTTTGACCTCCTCTGCCAGCAGTCTGAGGCAGCGAGTTTTTTTCTGTTGTCGCACTGAGTCTGCTAAAAGCCTGAAATATTAACGTGGCACAAGGAGAGATTTGTTTCCACGCGAGGATCCACTTGTCTCATCACAGCTACAGAGCGAAGCAGTGACACCTCAGCATTAAAGCTGGACAGTAAACCCGTCTCACACAAAGCTCTGCTCATACATGAACATTAAAGTGCTGCTCAATTTCAAATTATTCTCCGCCCGAAGAGCTGATGTTTCCTGATGTCTCAGTAAATCTGCAGTGTGAACAAAAACAAGACGGGAAACAGGCTAGCTGTTTCCCCCTGTTTCCAGTCTCTATGCTAAGCTAAGCTAACCAACTGCTGGCTGTAATTTCCCGTGACAGGCATCAATCTGAACGTCTAAAGTGCGCAGTCCCGTAGCCTACATCGTAGCCTGACATGCACCTCCTCAAAAATGCAACTACACTTCTGGGCAACGCGGGGTGTAAGAACTGTGATTGGTCGGCTGGGTAGCCTCGCAATGCCTCCGAGTCAACAGGAAGTGCTCCGTGCTTTAAAGTAAATTTTACTAGCGGCCAAATCAGCGGCTGTGACACGATGGTTCAATATATTTGAACGTCACAACCCGAGCGAAATGATCAGAATGTGATCCATTTGGTCGATAACATCGTTTACAATTTTACCCCCATTCACGTTAGCGGAGCGCTAAACCAGAAGTTTGACTGATATTTAGAGAGCTGATATATAAAACTGATCTCAAAACCACAAAAAAAAAGACACGTAAAATACAGTCTATCAGAAAAACTATGTGAACCCTTTGGAATAACCTGGATTTCTGCATAAATTGGTCCCCAAATGTGATCTGATCTTCATCTATGTCACAACAATAGAGAACACAGTCTGCTCAAACTAATACGACAAACAATTACATGTTTTCATGTTGCTGATTTGACTAATCAATGAATCACTTCCACTCTAGCTGCAGCTCTCAACCTTTGTATTAATTATTGAATTTGATCACAACTGCAAAAAGCTCCAAATTATTTTGAGATCACATGACACACCACATCAAAACAGATGTTTTAGCAGGGAGAGTTCGGTCCCAAGCGGCAGGTCAAACATGAACGTGTATGAAGTCACTGTTGGCCTGAAGCTGCAGATCTCCAACATGGCCGCCGGAGGGTGATTACATCATCTGTGATCTGTGTGTGAAGAGCTGAGAGCGCCGAGTCGTCCTGGACGCCCTCCTGCAGAGTGAGCGTGAGTCATGAGCAGCTGCCTGCCAGCGTTTATTAATAATACACCTCGCAGGTTCAACACAGAGCCGTGAGTACTGACAGAAATAAGAGGAAGATGATGGTAAACGATATCAAAGAGGCTTTCAAAGCTGCACGATGGGTGAAAATTAGATGCTCTGCTCCGTGAGTCTTCTGTGTGCACAACAGTCACCTTTTCTAAAGGAATAATGTTGCTTTTGAAACGAAATCCAGAAATACTAATTAAAGATCTGGATGGTAAACAGATGAGGACGTTCGCTCTGTTCTCAAATGTGGCTGAAAAAAAATGGATGAAAAGTTACACGAGACAGTAGATCTCATGTTTCTTTTCCTGGTACAAAATCCAAACATTCACATAATACAGTAATCTACCAGCTAAGTACACTGACATTATTGTGATTGACAGAGACTCCCTGTTTTTACTTTATACTTTATACTTTATATTATTTAATACTTTACTGATTATACTTACATACTTTTACAGTGTGGTATTAGTACTTTTACTTAAAGCTTAAAGTTTATTTCAGAAGCTTTGTTGTTATATTTGTTGAGCGTCTCCTCACATCCTGACAGCGATAAATAAATCAAAAGCTGCATGACTGTATGTAGTAAGCACGGCCGACCACCGACCAGTAAAAATGCCTCAGCTGATACTTGTTTGAAAGCTCAGTGCGTAAATACAAAACAGGGCAGGAAACGTGCGCACGCCACTTCCCAAGCAAAGGTTATCTATAAAAACCAAACTTGCGTCACGTAAGTAAACTCTGAACCATGCGTTCGCACATAAACTGGAGAAATGAGAAACAGCGACTCACATGGCAGAAGGATGAAAGGGGTTGAAATGAATTCTATTGTGTAAAATAAATCAAAATATTACCTCTGAGTATTACAGGCTTAAAGCCTTTCTGAATAAACAAACACCCGTTTAGCCACAAAAAGATCCAGATTCAGGATAATAAACACTGTTCACACCGTACACACCGTTCACACTGTACACCGTTCACACCGTAAACACCATTCACACTGTACACTGTTCACACTGTACACCGTTCACACCGTAAACACCATTCACACTGTACACCGTTCACACTGTACACCGTTCACACCATTCACACTGTACCCCGTTCACACTGTACCCCGTTCACACTGTACACCCTTCACACCATTCACACTCTACACACTGTTCACACAGTACTGTCTTCAGGCAGCGCTGAGAGGAACACCTTCCACTAAAGCCTTCCTGTAAATTCATAATGTTTTGCAGAAAGTTTGAACAGGAATATTGTCAAGAGTGTTAGTGTTACAGTGTTTCAAGCCCAAACTCACCTGATGAAGAGCCAATTACTATAATTTTACAGAAGAGAATAGGTTCTCAAATTGGGGTCCGGGGTCCTCTGGGGCTGTCAGTGCAGTAAAAGTATATAATATTGGAGTAGAAGTATAAAGTAGTAGAACTCTCAGGTAAACGAAAAGTCCCTCAAACTTGAGTACAGTAAACATCCTAAGGTACTTTCTTAACTGTCTGTGGGTTTTGTGTTTCCCACTGACTTTAAACTCCCTGTGATTGAGCAGGTATCTCAGTTCAGAGTAGCTGGTTTCAAACTGGGATTCAGTGCAGACACACTGGCTGTCAAAGCTGTCCGCTCTGCGTAAACTGTGCGTAAAAACAGGAAACCCGTGCGCGCAAAAACTCCAAAAACAGAGGCGGGGTTAAGATAAATAAAGGACCTTTTCTCCACACACTGACTTCCACACTCACCCATGTTGTATCCGTACGGGGACTCTGTGGCTCCGTCCTGCAGGCTCGCCAGGATCTCGCCCTTCCCGACGTCGCTGTCCCCCACCAGCAGGAACTTGAGCAGAAAGTCGTACGCCCTCACCGGGCTGCTTCTGTAGCTCATCCTCGCGGCAGATGGCAGCTGTCGTGTCCCATCATGAGATGAGATTCGGCAGCACAGAGCCGAACCTCCACACTCCTCCTCTAACAGCTCGGTCCAAAGCGAGAAGACGCGTAAAGTACGCCGAAATAAATCCGCGACGGTTAAAGTCTCTCCACGATCCACTGTGGACAGTGTGCGTGTTTACGTGCAACAAAGAGTTTGGTCACCCGGTTCAGATTGTGTCCAGGGGAGCTACAACTGTCCAGCGTGAACCGCCGACACCGACAACTACTGCGTCCTCTCTGCCATCCGCGCGCACAAGACGCACAGCGCTTTTACGCACGAAGGTAAAAATCCTCCGCAGACGGTTCAGTTCAGCTCCTGGACTGAGGACTGAAGAGGAACGACTGACGGATCTCTGGCCTCCCTCCCTCCGCCTCCCTGCTCCAGCGGAGGTGGTGTCGCGGATGAGGATGGAGGAGGCGAGGAAAGGAGGGGGAGTCTGGACCTGCCTCCGTCTGATTGGTTCATCCTGTGAGTTGCTAGGGCAACCTCGAGCCCGGACCTGACGCTGTAGACGTCCATCAACACAGTTTGAACTTCCCGTCTGAGCCTACAAAATAAAAGCCTGACAGCGCACCACAGATTCAAAATAATGTCACATTTACATTCATGTTTTATTGTATTTTTTTCTTTTAAGTGGAGGAAAATGTGTTGATTTAAATAATCCTCCTCCAAAGTAATTTGTTACTACCAACTGTCAGAACTAAGAGCAGCGTTATGGATCTCCAGATTTCTGTAAAAACAAACTACACCTTCATAGAGGCTTCACTCCAGTTCATCTACAGCACTTATGTTCCTGTGCTGCCACCTGGTGTCCAAATAGGCAGAAAAACTTTTCAACAGGACTAAACAGGAAACGGTCTCTTCTTCTTCCCATCATCAAACAATGACAGCAATGTGTTTATTTCTCCAAAACTAATTCAAGAACAAAACTAAAGTTACATCTGAGTTATTCACCTGAACAGTGAACTTTGACATGAACTCTGTTTGAATGTCTGCACAGATCTCAGGAGCTGTGACAGTTACATGACTGCAGGGACGCTTCTAAAGAAAAGCATCACGTGTGTGACCACAGACATCCTATCTCTCTGTCTCAGTGACCTTATGTTGTGGAAGACGGTCCTCATCTTTCGAGGTTTGTGCAGAGGATGTCACAGAGTTCACTCCCTTCTGACTTTCCTGTCATCTAGTTGTGATCGACACCAGCGGCTTTCTAAGTAAATGGGCTTACTTAGAAAGTCCTTGTTAGAACTTTCTTGGTATTTGATCACGTGTCGTTAAGTTTCACGCAGAAGAACTGAGCTTCGTGTCTGAACTGTATTTGACCGTTTTTAGGAATGAGCTTGACTTCCTCCTGTCTTGAACTTGTATAAGAGAGGGACACAAAGAGTCGCTCGCTCTCCTCACTGCTGCTCCTTCTTGATGTTCTGACCTCCGTATGAGACTTTTTGATATTTGATTGTTCTTTATTTCTTGATAGACAACTGTGAAGGAAGTTTTTGTTACACGTTAGCAGAGCATGCTCATGCTCTTCTCTGGACGCCGGCTGCCACAGCCTCTCATCTGGAAAGGTATGATCCCCTCTGGGATAGGAGGACAATTTTAGGATAATTGGTGTCGAACAGCTAAATGCTAAACATTGAGACCTCTCAGTTCTACCCGTGTTAACTGTTATATGATTATATATGATCTTCAAAGAGCGGTGTGATAACTGGGGTTTGGTCCATAAGCTCACAACTGCTCATCATCCACAGACTAACATGTCTGAGCCAGTTAACCGCTCTCTAAAAACCATGATAGCTTCTCATGTTGGTGAAAAGCACAAGCGTTGGAATCGATTCATACCAGAGTTGCCATCAATGAAGCCACTGGCTTTACCCCAGCTGAGCTGCAGCTTAGAGGGTCTTTGAAGGGACCACCCTCTGGCACATGGTCCCCACATACTCTAAAAGATGTCCAAGTGCTTGTAGAGTTAAATCTGGAGCAGGCTCACACAAAGATATGTCTACTTATTATTTTTCTATTTTATATGTGTATAGATATAAAATACAATATCCTCTCCCGTCCTGCCACGTTGTTCTTTCTCTGTACATAGTTGTATTATTTTTCTTTATTCTTTTATTATTCTAATGTAACTTGCATTTGTTTATTTCATATTTATATATTTCTACATTTATTTATGTCAGCTGTATGTTTGTCTCCGTGTAGAAGCTCATCACCAAAGCAAATTCCTGGTATGTGTAAAGCACTACTCAATAAAGCTCCTTCTGAGTCTGGGAGACAGGCTCTGGTTGAAAACTGTCCAAAGCTTTCAAAGGGGCCCCGCACAGCTTGTCCATTGTAGCGGAGGACACAGGACAGGATCTGCAGGTCCTGAGGCAGAGGCTCAGGAGAGAGAGAGAGAGAGAAGCTGTTATGTGCTTTATTTAGGATACTGAGACTAGTGATGAAGATGAATGTTAGAGTTGAATGATTTGAGTAAAACGCAGACGATGCAGCGAGTGTCAGTATGGATTTGCTGCTATTAGAGTTTATTTTTCCCCATTAGTTTGGCCAAATCTCCACTAGAGCTGCAACGACTAAGCAAAGATGTGAACAATGTGCTGGTTTCATCTTCTGAAATGGGAGGAATTGCTGCTATTTGTTGTCATTTCTGACTGAAAACGTCACTTTGTGCTCTGCAAAAACTGTGATGAGCATTTTTCACAATCTCTTGACATTTTATAGACCAAACGATTAATGGAGAAAAGATTAGTTGATGATTAAAATAATTATCTTTATAATTAGGTAATTAGTTATTTGCAGCCCAAATCTCCACATTACTCTGGTTCTGGATTAGAGGATCATTCAGAGAACCCGTAGCACCGGGCCCTCGGCAGGGACTGAGTGCAGCTGGGGGGACGCCCACTCTGGAAGGCAGACGCAGAGGGCCACACCTGCACAGCGGTGGCTCTTTGAAGCACCCTGAACCTTCACACGTGAACTCACTCTCACAGACAAAGTCAGCCTGTAGCTCTGTGCTTCAGGACCTGCTGAGACCCCGTTTTAGTATCACCTTTTTCCTGAATCTGTTTTCTGAAGTCTCAGTTTCCATCATGACATGAGAAATCAGATTCACCTGCCGTCTCACATCACCCGTCAGCTCTGTGCACACTCGGTTCATACTCAATATTTATTGATTCATCTTCAGCCGGTTGAACTTTTATCTGCTGTGATAAACGTACAATACAGTTTCTGATAAATCCTCTCAGGCATCAGTGCATAAACAAAAAGCTCTTTAGTGACACGAGAAAAAGTTCTGGTTTTTAATTTCTGTCTGTTCAACGTTTCTTCACCTCGACCATATGCAAGAGTAAAGCTAACATATCAGCCAATGGAGCGAAATTCCAGATTCTGATGCCTCTTTCAAGGCGTTTTCAGGACTTTTCAATCACTGCATTGCAGAATTCCAGGGTTCCAGGACATTCAGCTTGCTGAGGCTCATATGACGAGAGTATCGGGGCCAGTGGTGGGAAAATAAATATATCTGATGACTGAGTTTCGTTTTAATGTTTCCAAGACAATCAGAATAAAATGAGTTGCTTCGTGTGCAAATTGTCGTCCCGGACCGTCCGGCCCGCTGTGAAGAAGACAACTTATTAACTTATTGGTGAAAACTAACTTCAAATATTAAAAGTTTTTCGACTTTATTCTGAATATATTAGTTCTAACATGACAGGCTGAGACTCTGGGACAACGAGACGTGCGGCGGACCATTTTCTTTCAGGCTTATATTCCTGCGGCACGTACTTCGGTTTCAACAAAGTGCAGAAGAACGTTCCTTCTTGTCTTTTACACATTTTCCACCCGGTGCCTCCTCAGACTGAGTCTTGAAGCAGAATCCGGCTCCCGGTTCAGCATCTGGGGCGATCCTCTCAGTGCGGCGGCGGCAGACGGATCACTTGCGGCCGTATCCGGGCAGAGGCAGCGTCTGACCCTCCTTGGCCTCGAAGAAGGTGTAGGAGAGGGTGATGGTGTCCACTCGGGCCATCCGGGGGTCCTCGTCGAACTCCGGGTCGATGTAGAAGAAGACGGGCATGTCCACCTCCTCGTGAGGGTTCAGACGCTGCTCCTCGAAGCAGAAACACTGCAGAGACGACGGAGAAGCACGTGTTTAACGTAAACTAGAGGCGTCTCGTGACCTGGAACAGGCCTCGTGGACTTGTTATGATGTGGACTGGAGGAACCAGCGGCCGGTAGACTAACCTGGATCTTGTTGAAGTACTGTCCCGCCTCAAAGGGCACCACGTTGTAGGTGGAGATGCCCACGATGGGTTTGTCTGTGGGGTTCTTCGCTCTGTAGAAAGCCAGCGCCGTCTCACCTGGAACCACCTGCACAACAAACATCAGCTCAAACCTCCAGTTACACCAGACCTGAATCAGGACCAGACCAGGTCTGGGGCTGTGTTCACTGACTGCAGTTAATCAGAGCTCTGCAAGTTTGGTTTCAGGATGGGGACGTTAATCAAGGCATTTAACAACTAGACTGGTTTCTGCTGGTTTGGGCGATAAGGCCAAAAATGTTATCACAAAAATAACATTTGATAATTATCACGATAAATGTTAAATCGTCATTTTCTTCAAGTGTAAAGGTTGATTTTTGCTCCTAAGTGAAAGTTGAAGAATACAGATGGTTAATTGAGTGATTAAACTTTTCTTTACGTTCAGAATGTGACAAACATTTGAGGCCAAACATCAGATCACTTCACACATCTGAGGTAGAACCTTCAAAACTATTATGAGTAAATCTTTTTTTAGTCCATTTTTCTCAACAAAATTTGTGATTCAATTTAATCAAATCAAACATTTATTGACGATATATTGAACATTAGTTAAATTGTTATTGAGGAAAATTATGTTGAGATAATTATCATTATTGATTTATTGCCCAGCCCTAATTTGACTTGTGGATGTCAGAAAATAAGACGCTTTTTCAACCATCCGACAAACCGCAGTGCTTTTACTTTGTTAAGTGGCCGGTTTGAGGGATTTAAGGGAACGTGTCGCGTTCTTGTTCTTGTGTGTCCAACCTTCTCTTTGGTACAAATTAAATTCCAGTCATGTACCGACAGCATCTCCACACTAAAACGTCTTCATTCAAACCCAGATTTAGGGTGAGAATATAAAAAGGGACCTGAGAAAGGAGGGACCATGTCTTACAAAGATCTCCGTCTGCTGCGGTTTGAAGTTCCACTGCATGCTGGCGTGACGGTCGGCGTTGAAGGTGATCTTGAGGACGCGTTCCTTCACCGGTTTCATCGTCTCCACCAGATCTGCGTCGTGGCCGGCCACCGCCGTGCCGCCGAGCCCCGACGCCTGACAGACAGAAACACAGTGGTCACGCCTGCAGGCTGGAGGTTACCCGGAACAGGAAGTCGGTTTTTTTTGTCCTCACCTGGCAGTAGAGCCTGTAGAGCGGCACTGCAGCGTACGACAGGCCGATCATCCCCACCCCGGCGGCGGTGATGTACGTCAGCACCGTCTTGTTCCTGGTTTTCCACGCCTCCTCCTGGCTCTCGGACTTCCTGTTTCGGCTCTTGGCGCCCCGGCTCTGTGTGCTGAAGCGCAGGGGAAGCCTCCGCCGCAGGAAGTGCTCAGCCTGAGAGTGCAGCGTCCTCGCAGCGTCGCAGCGAAGAGTCCGGACGCATCGTGTTAACAACTGAGGGCAGCAGAGGGGCTGACGTACCAGGAGGTGGAGCAGCATGGCTGGTGCTGCAGTCACCTGACGCTGGGTCAGCTGGAGGAAACTCACCTGGATGGAGGACAAACACCTTCAGTCAGCTCAGACTTTCTATTTACTTTATTTTTCACAAAAACAAATAGTGGTTAAGTTTGTTAGATGTAAAGTAGGGCAGCATCTAATTATTAATTTCATTAATTAATCTTTTGGTCTATAACATGAAACAAATTCTAAGACAAGAACAACAAATTCTGACATTTAAGAAGCTAGAACCATCAAATGTTTGTTATTTTGGCGAAACAAATTACCTAAGTAGTTGATTTTTCTGTTGATTAACTTATTAATTCATTGACTAATCGCTGCAGCCAATACATTATCGTCTGCAAGTGACAATACAAAACCAGACTCCGTTTGAAAAAGTTACACTTTAATACCTCCTTGCTTACCAACATGTAACATGCCTGTTGTAATAAGAATAAATATTTTCCCCCCAACTTGCTAACACTAACGCTTCAATTCGGCCTATATGACTCGCTCTCTAAGCTGCAACTCTTTCTATGCAAATCGGGTTGGAAATATTGATAACCCTCTCAAACAGCGGCCTGTGGGCAGCCACTACTTACTTTTATGAACGTGTATTTTAACCATGTTGTGTGTTCTCGGTGGATCACATATATGCCGAATTTGCCAGCGAACACTGGCGATTCTGAATATGTCTCCAGTCATATTATACTATGCATGTCCGCGTGCCAAAACACCAACACATCTTAATTTCTCCAGTTTTTAATCGACGTTTGCAGGTTTGTATTTTAACCATAGTATAAAGCACTGAGCAGTTATCGGGGCAACATATTTAACTTTCAGTTTAGCTTAATTTACACTGATTGAACAAGTTGTCACATTTAAATAGTCATTATGTAGCTCAGGTGAGTTGACCTACTGTGTCCAGGTGTCTCCACGTCTGTCTGCTGGCTAAGCTAACGGTAGCATGCTAGCGGAACTATTAGAAACAATAAATAAACACTGTTTATTTAGTTAAAAATACTCTTTAACACGCGGATACCTTCGAAGAGGAGCTCCGCTGTCATTCACGTTCACCGCTGGACAGCAGCAGTACTGCCGGAAAGACACATACATAACGTGGGTGCAACACGGAATTAACTCCCTATAAGAGCAAAGCGCAAAAGGTTCCGCACAGGTGAAAATACACGCTACAAAATCACATGATTAGCTTTATTAATTTATTATTAATTTATTATTAAATATAAATGCTGTTTATAACTGCCAACTTCATGTATATAAAGTAATCTATTAAATTACCCGTTTAATAGTTTTTCCTTTATACTATTTGTTTACAATTTACAGAAACATATAGACATGTTGCTGCTCAGAGTTGCTTGCTATATATGTTTATATATATATACACACAATTATTTTTCCACAAAGTATTTGTATATGTATTAAATGGTTCTTTGTTTTTCTGTGTTCAGCTTTGTTGTCCTTGTTTTTGCTTCTTTGTTTCCATCTTCCTGCATGTACTGTGCAAACTTTCTGATTCTACAAGCATCTCTAAAGCTAATTAATATGTTGCAGTTAATGATTATTTTCTCCCTTGATTGATTTTCAAAACTCTGAAAACAGTGGCAAATGCCAGTTACCCAGAGTCCAAACTGATGCTAACACAATGTTTTCTTTGTCTAACAGCACAAAGCTCAACAGCGTTAAAAATAAATTAAAATAATTAAAAGGGAATTTATACATCCCACATTAAAATGTTTATACAAATATCAAAGTTGTTGCCAGTTAATCTCAATGTCAGTCTAATAATACAAATACCTCAATTTGTACTGCAGTATATGTACTTAATTACTGTCCATCTTTGATTATTAGTATTTGTCCACTAGTCACATGTAACTCTAGTAAACTGTCCACACAGTCCTATTTTTATTTTTCTATATTTTCAAAAATCTTTATTATCATGATCATTATTATCACTACAACGATTTATTAATTACACTTCTGTCAAATGATTCTGTAGTACACCTAATTTAATTGTATTTATTTTTATATATTTTATACATAATTATTATCATTGTTGTTGTTGTTGTTGTTGTTATTATTATTATAACTATTTATTATAATTAGTCTTTATTTTATTGAATGAAATGAAATTTAATTTAATTTAATTTTAATTAAATTTGTATATTACGCATTTTATAGTAATAACTTATATTATTATAATTGTTGTTGTGTCTTTTATTTTTATTTTCTGTTTCTCTCTGCAACCAGCCCTACGGAACAGGACCTACGGTGGCCGTGCGAGGTAAAAAGCGCGCAGGCAGCCCGTTCGGAGGGGCTGTAGTAATGGAGGGGGTCACAGTCGGCCAGGTATTTGACGCGGAATGCATCCTCAGCAAACGGCCGAGAAAGGTAAGAAACCGCCGCCCGCGGCCCCGGGGGCCGCCGCTCCGGACCCGGACCCCTTCCTCTGCGTGTCCCTCACGGTTCTTTGTCTCTCCCGCAGGGCAAGTTTGAGTATCTGGTGAAGTGGAGAGGGTGGTCGTCCAAGTAAGTACGCTAGCTAGCATCCTGCGCTAGCCGCCGCGGCTAACGACACATAACAGCAGCTGATAGCACTGAAACAGCGGACAAAGCCCGAATCTGCGGCCGAGCTCTGAGCTCCTGGGCCGGATCTGTAGCTTCACTACGGGCGGGGGACTTCCAGGGTTCACTTTGATACACACGATGGAGAACAGACAGCGGTGCAGCCATTACTGCTCTTATTGTACTGCGAGCAGCTGATGCTAGAGCCAACAGCGGACCTGCAGGGTCCACATCAGACCAGTAACAGGCTGCAGGGTCCACATCAGACCAGTAACAGGCTGCAGGGTCCACATCAGACCAGACAGTAACAGGCTGCAGGGTCCACATCAGACCAGACCAGTAACAGGCTGCAGGGTCCACATCAGACCAGTAACAGGCTGCAGGGTCCACATCAGACCAGTAACAGGCTGCAGGGTCCACATCAGACCAGACCAGTAACAGGCTGCAGGGTCCACATCAGACCAGACCAGTAACAGGCTGCAGGGTCCACATCAGACCAGTAACAGGCTGCAGGGTCCACATCAGACCAGTAACAGGCTGCAGGGTCCACATCAGACCAGACCAGTAACAGGCTGCAGGGTCCACATCAGACCAGTAACAGGCTGCAGGGTCCACATCAGACCAGACCAGTAACAGGCTGCAGGGTCCA
>NW_025737216.1:0-517 GCF_021292245.1 Micropterus dolomieu
CAAAAGAAACAAAGCCATAAAAGATGCCTCAATTTACCCATTCTGGCTGTTTTCACTGGGCCCGCCTGACTGACTACTTAATTTCGTAATAATTTTCTTAAGACGGTAAACCTTGATTAGTGAAACAACTTTCACTTCTAAAAATCTTTACCTTCTCGATAAACTGTATTATGTCTGGAAAATACTCCTGTAGTTTGACTTTTTTCACATTGTTTGTTATTTTCAAAAATGACTTGATATCCACAACAGTGTACGTTCGGCTAGAGAAACCACTTTGGGGCAGACTAGCAGTGACACTACATTCTGAAATGTCACTTTCGCTCTCAGTGTCAGTCTGGCTCATATGAATGCCATCTATTCTTTTTGCTTTTTTTTCAGCAGGGCATTCCAACAACTTCCTTTTTTGGGGGATTTTAAAAAGACATTCTTCATCTCCCAACACAGAATCACCATCTTCTGGATTTACCATAGCCTCGTCTTCACTGTTACTGCCATCATCTGAATCAACAACTGCTTG
>NW_025737217.1:0-1031 GCF_021292245.1 Micropterus dolomieu
CACACAACATTAAACATACTATACACAACATACAAGAGACTACACAACATACTACACACTACACACAACATACTACATACAACATACTACACTCAACATTAAACATACTATACACAACATACAAGAGACTACACAACATAGTACACACTATACACAACATACAAGAGACTACACAACATACTACACTCAACACACAACATTAAACATACTACACACAACATACAAGAGACTACACAACATACTACACACTACACACAACATACTACACACTACATAAAACATACTACACACAACATTAAACATACTACACACAACATACTACATAAAACATACTACACACAACATTAAACATACTACACACAACATTAAACATACTACACACAACATACTACATAAAACATACTACACTCAACACACAACATTAAACATACTACACACAACATACAAGAGACTACACAACCTACTACACACTACACACAACATACTACATACAACATACTACACTCAACACACAACATTAAACATACTATACACAACATACAAGAGACTACACAACATACTACACACTACACACAACATACTACATACAACATACTACACTCAACATTAAACATACTATACACAACATACAAGAGACTACACAACATAGTACACACTATACACAACATACAAGAGACTACACAACATACTACACTCAACACACAACATTAAACATACTACACACAACATACAAGAGACTACACAACATACTACACACTACACACAACATACTACACACTACATAAAACATACTACACACAACATTAAACATACTACACACAACATACTACATAAAACATACTACACACAACATTAAACATACTACACACAACATTAAACATACTACACACAACATACTACATAAAACATACTACACTCAACACACAACATTAAACATACTACACACAACATACAAGAGACTACACAACATACAAGAGACTACACAACCTACTACACACTACACACAACATACTACATACAACATACTACAC
>NW_025737218.1:0-794 GCF_021292245.1 Micropterus dolomieu
CAATTTGTTTGAAAAAGTAGTTGAGTAGGTAACAAATGTTCATTTGAATGTTTCAGTGATGATTCCTGCTTACATGAGGAGAACAAACACATCATCATCATGAAGGAGGTTTTTGCTTGAGACAAGAAATATTTAAGATAGTTAAACCAATATAAGCCTTACAGTCTTCACCATATGTGAAATATTTTAAACTCTGAAATTCAGAAAGTTTAATTTCAAAATAAAAAATATATACACCTGAATAAAAGTGTGCTAGTGTTAAATTTTTATCTTTAGTACTGAAAACCGTCTGTTGTCATGGTTCAGCAGTGATGCCTATATGTTGCCATGGTTACTGAGCTCAGAGAAGGAAGTGAAACCAGTTTCATCCAGTCTGACGAAGACCAACAGAACTTGCAGCCTCCTCTGCTGCAACTAACAGGATGTTTAGTTTACCTCATATAAACTTTATTATCTCTCTTTGCAGTGGGTCGAGTCGTTCCAGAACACTGAGGAGAAGCTCTCTGTGTCTTAAAACAAACAAACAAACAAAATAATAAACATCTATCGCATTGCGTTTACATTTATAGTTACAAGAATAACTGCTGAGATATGTAGGGGTCTTCATTGAAAAGAGTAGATAAATTAAATCCCAAAAAAGTGAGTTTTAGTCGAGGAGGTGGACGTGCTCAGCGTAGTGGACAATAACTTCCGGGTGTCGGGGCGGCGTCTACAGGCAGCGACAAAAACTTTCACACTGAACCTTCAGGTATGAATGCATCAAAAGAACAAAATGTCACTTAATTTTTTATCTT
>NW_025737219.1:0-555 GCF_021292245.1 Micropterus dolomieu
TGAGGATACAGAGACAAAAACATAAAGCAGCGTCATGGTTTTGTGGGCTTCATTTCAGAGGGACGGATGTTCATAGAGGAGAGGAGTTTGATTCTCTGGACTTTACCTGTGAAGCAGCAGCAGAGGAGAGTCCAGATGAGGACGCAGATCAAAGTCATGTTTTTGATGAGGAGGATTTCTGTGGCTTCTGTTGTCATGAAGGACAGCTGTCAGTCATCCAGTGTTCAACTCTCAGGACTATAAACTCTCCCAGAGCACTGGAGCATGGTGCTGCTGATGCAAAGTGGCTCTCTATGGAAATGCTCTGACTGACTCCAGCAGGGACTTGGATTACTCTGATGCTGCTGTTTATCAATGGATCAATCAATATATCTGAGTATTAATTATAAATCTTTTAAAAACTATTTTAATATAATATATATACTATTTTAATATATATATTATATATTGTCTTATAGTGTCAAAGTCAGAGAGCCGTGTCTCTCTACAGTAAGAGGTTTTTGTACGGCGGCTCAATGAGTTTGTATCACTGTGGTGGACTTTTGGTGGAGGAAC
>NW_025737220.1:0-542 GCF_021292245.1 Micropterus dolomieu
ATAGCTTTTGTTATTTGAAAAGCACATTGAAGCAATAAATGTGAATGTGAATAAATGTTTGTGATATTTCTTTTACAGCAACTGTTTTTAGCATTTGTCACTTTAATCAAAGGGCATGGCTGGCATCAGCTTGTTGTCAGTACAATATAGTGCCAAGGAACCTGGCTCACAGGAAGTTGCCTGTGAATATAAGTAAGCCTGCCAGCTGACAAATTTAGTGGGAATTTTCCTCCCCTTCCCACACAAGGCCAAGGGCACCGTTACTTCCTCCTGGTCTTGGCGCCGCCCAGGAGGATTGTGATTGGTTTAAAGAAATACAAACATTATAAATACAAGCATTTTTCCTTATACAAGAATGATAGTGGGTTCAGCCAGACCAGTGCTGGCCCAGTGTGGACAGACATAGGTCTGGGTATTCGAAACTAGGGGTGGGAGAGTTATCAAGCACGTAAAGTTTGGTTCAGATGTGAGAATGTACACTGAAGTTACAACAACTTCCTGTGTCGTGGCGAAGAGTTGATCTTTGTCGCCACGCCACGGAT
>NW_025737221.1:0-529 GCF_021292245.1 Micropterus dolomieu
AGTCCACCCCAGAGGACTACATCACCCACAGTTCCACAGAGGACTACATCACCCACAGGTCCAGTCCACCCCAGAGGACTACATCACCCACAGTTCCACAGAGGACTACATCACCCACAGGTCCAGTCCACCCCAGAGGACTACATCACCCACAGTTCCAGTCCACCCCAGAGGACTACATCACCCACAGTTCCACAGAGGACTACATCACCCACAGGTCCACAGAGGACTACATCACCCACAGGTCCATTCCACCCCAGAGGACTACATCACCCACAGGTCCAGTCCACCCCAGAGGACTACATCACCCACAGGTCCAGTCCACCCCAGAGGACTACATCACCCATAGTTCCACAGAGGACTACATCATCAACAGGTCCAGTCCACCCCAGAGGACTACATCACCCACAGTTCCACAGAGGACTACATCACCCACAGGTCCAGTCCACCCCAGAGGACTACATCACTGACAACCAAAAACTCCAACCTGATTTCTCAAAGACAGAATCTGATTTTTGATGACGATTTT
>NW_025737222.1:0-1356 GCF_021292245.1 Micropterus dolomieu
CAGACACATTAGAAAGTCCAATAACAAATCAAAGCTGCTCGTTCAGCCACTAAACGTCAGTGATTTCCTGTCAGAGCACAGCAGCATCCAGAGAGAGTAAAACAATGAAGGAAAGAGCAGAAGATGGAGGAACAGCAGCACTCTGTTCTCTTTATTCTTCATCTTTATTGGTCTGTCTGCTTAATGAGCAGCAGGTGGCGCTCAAACAGTCTGACTCTTCAACAAAACCTCTGGAAGCTGTTAGACTCTGAAGGACTGAGAGTGAAAGTCTGGAGGTTTCTTTTGACCCCAAACAGACTCAGAGGACAAAGAGTGGGCTTTTGTTTTCCACAAGTGATGCAGTTCATTAGAAAACATGATATTTAATAAGGAATGTGGGAGTGAGAAGACGATAAAGAGGTTTTCCACCTTTGTAAATCAGCTTCCACCGCTTGTTTTGGTGCTGCTGCACAGACGAGATCAGAATCTGAAGTAGAAGTTAAAGGTTTGTGACTGCAGGATCAAAACAGGACGTTTCACTTTCATCATGCTCCTTTGAAAACACAACTTTTCTCTCTTTGCTTTCTGATCAGCTCGGAATTGACGGTCTGTGGTGACAGCGGTGATGAGGTCATCATGAACATCATCCAATCCCTCAGCCTGGGTCGGCGGGGTCATCATCAAATGTAAAACAGGTAAATGGTCTGTGCTTCAATCAATAACAGAAAAAATATTGTTGAGTGGAAACAGTTCATTGAACGTCCAGTTTCAAATGATGAGTCAAAGCTTCTCTTTGAGTCGACTAATTTAATGAGAATATTGAAAAGGACTCGAGTCTCAAGTCTCCTGCTCAGATTATTACAGCACCAACCCTGGCAGGATGCAAGTTAAACAGAAAGCAACACATTTACTGACAGAACAGAAAGCAAACAGCTTCAGACTTTCACAACAACAAAGGTTTGTTCAGACTGAACACAAATGTGGTCTGTAGTGGTTTTGTAGTCCCCGTTTATTCAGCGCCTCTTCCTCTTCACTGGATCAAACCACAGCAGTAAAACCCAGAGGCATCTAGGATCTAATTCGTTTGAAGCTGTAATGGAAATATGTCCTTTAGTGAGTCTTCTGAAATAAAGATTCTAATCCAGACGTCTTTTAAGGGTTTTATTCTTTGCAAAGGGTCAGACAAACATACAGAGTGCCAAACAGTCTGAAAAGTGTAAGACAAAAAGCCAGTGAAGGAGCAGGTGACTTTATATTACTCAGAAGAGCGAGGGAGTCGGGACCAGCTGTCCTGAGTCGAAGGCCTATCAAGGTCAGTCAGATAAGAAAACGAGCATCTTTCCCATGGGAAGCTTCACCTAGCTGAAACATGATAAA
>NW_025737223.1:0-1272 GCF_021292245.1 Micropterus dolomieu
ACGGCTGAACCCGAGCCGTTTACCGGCTTCTCGCCGACTCGCCCTTCTCTGCTTCTGATTGGCTAGTAGTCCTTAACTAGGAACTGAGCATGTGCAACTCCCAACAAAGATCATTTAGAGACAAGATGTATCACTCCATAGCTAAAACGAAGCCTCCAACACAGGCTGAAAAGAGGAGCTGCAGCAATGTGCAGGATGACAAACATATAACCATGTAAACCTGCTCTGGTACAAAGACCTGAATAAGATGAGGAACCTGAACATGAGCAGAAAACCAGCTCTTTAAGTGAACTTTTGAAATGTTGCAAAACAGGAAATACAATGATGATGTGAATTAGGTGTATTTCCATCAGCTGGTTTGGAGCGAATAAACTCAGATTAACAAAGCGTAGCTGCGTCATTAGTTGAAGTTAGACAGGCTGTAATAAACAAGAAGCAGAGGCTGCAAACCACAAACAAATCCAGTCGCATGGACCTACAGGAATGTGTTTCTGTGCATTATGGGAATATCTGGGAAGACGCCGACAACTGAAACAGCTGATCAGTCGTGAGGTCAATCCCCGCTACGTCAGAACTTATCAGCAGAAGTGTTTCCATCTCCTGTTTAGCTCTTTTTCCAAAAGGACTAAAAACACCTCAAGCGTGCGTAAAAACTTTATGAAATTCGGGAAGTGTTTTTGTTGTTTCCATCACCCTAACAAAATAAAACGCGCATCTGATGTCACCATGTTGTACTTCATGGTCCGGACAGTTTGAACTATATTCTACAGCTCGGTTCGTTGGCCAGCTCAACGCGTAGGGAGCTAAGTTTGTTCAGGAGAGACCAAAAAGGTGAGTGCCGAGTTGCTTCCGTAGCAGCCGAGCTGGTAGACTTACAGTTTTATTTCAGTGCATTTCTTTGTTTTCGGTTTACAGCAGAACTTCCTGTAAACGGTGTGAAAGTCCGAACCATCCAAAAAATGCTTTCACAATAGAAACAACCAAATTTCTGGGACGTTGCCCACCTTTAATTTTGGTTCGGATCAAACTGAAAAGTCCCAGAATTCAGACCAAACGAGGCAGGTGTGAAAGCCACAGTGACTGAAGGGTAAAAAATGAGCTCCAGGTCAAACTGAAACCTCCAGATCCTCCAGAAAATCCGTTCGTTGCTCAGCCTCCAGCCTCAGCAGTAGTTATTTATCAGGGGTGGAGGAAAAAAAGTCAATACAGCAAAGTATCGTGATATTGTATCGATACACGGACGCCAAGTATCGATCTTTTATTACATAAAAT
>NW_025737224.1:0-407 GCF_021292245.1 Micropterus dolomieu
CCACCGGCGGGGCTGAAGCCGGTCCGTCCGCCAACAGAACACGAGGAGCAGGGGTCGGCCGGACCACCGGCGGGGCTGAAGCCGGTCCGTCCGCCAACAGAACACGAGGAGCAGGGGTCAGCCAACTACCTGCACCTGCAACTCATCATCCACCTCGTCAGCCTGCCACACCTGCCAGTAATCACCTCATGACTGCCTGTATTTCAACCCCGGTTTTCCACACCATCCTTGCTTGATTGTCGTTGCTCCATACCCGGTGCCATCCCCACGTTCAGGCTTTCATGTTTCTTGTTTTTTCACGTTTACCCTGTACCTTGTCGCTGTCTTCCCTAACTTTGTCTCTCTGACTGTTTACCTCCCAGGTACACTCACCCTTGTCCTCCGTTCGGCTGGGCTCAACCACTGGC
>NW_025737225.1:0-973 GCF_021292245.1 Micropterus dolomieu
GTTTGGGGCCCCTGAGGATTTGCACCTCTAGCAACATACAGTAGATATGATAACAGAGACAAACCACGCTGCTGCATACCGAGGACATTTACAGGGCGCCGTTAGCTCAGCTGGTGCAGTGTGCGCCCCGTGTACACGGCTGAGTCCTCACTGCAGCAGCCCGAGGTTTGAATCCAGCCTGGGGCCCTTTGCTGCATGTGGCCCCCCATCTCTCTCTCTCTCTATCCACTGTCCTATCAAATAAAGGTACATTTACTTTGGATGCTGTCCGTCCATTTGGCTTTGTCCCTTTACTTCAGTAAGACTTTGAATACAAGTCTTTCCCCTGGAACAGAATATTTTTACATTCTGATGTTGCTGCATGATCATTTCCATGAACTGCTCAAACATGAAACTGCACAGAGGAAGCAACATTCCATGGAGAGAATCCACTTTGAACACGTGCGACTTCATTCTTCCAGCTGAAGGTGTGAACAGATCCTGGATCAGCAGGTTGGACATCAACGCACCTCAGACCAGACATGATGTTGTTGTGGTAACTCTTGTTTTCATCACCTGAAGCGTTATTGTACACAGAGTATAAGAATAAAATATGATAAACACACAGAGTATAAGAATAAAATATGATAAACACACAGAGTATAAGAATAAAATATGAGTTGGTGCATACTCATTAAACATTCAGTAGCTAAACTTTACACTGAAAGAATAACAGCAGCGGTCAACACCTTCTAAGTAATTATAACATATTATAAACCAACAAAGTGTATAAATATGGAAAAAGAACCAATCAACCAATCTAGGAATTATTCAACACGAGCCAGGTGCTCGGTACACTATAACGAAAAGAATTGGTTGCAGTGATTTCCAACTTGGGTGCGAAAGACTAAGAACAAGACTTTCAAATGAGTTATAGTTTAGTTTAGGTTTAGAGCTGATTAGTAGGCTAGAGTGGAAGATAGCTGCAACTCCA
>NW_025737226.1:0-3469 GCF_021292245.1 Micropterus dolomieu
TGTGTGTATCTGCTGGTTCAGAGTGTCTGGAACAAAGGATGTGTCCCACACTGTCCCAGACACCATCACCACCTGGGAGACGGAGGCTTTCTGTTTGTCCCCTCAGGGGTTTGGCTTGGCTCCTCGTAAAGAGATCAATGTCTTCCAGCCCTTCTTCCTGGAGCTCAGCCTGCCTTACTCCATCATCCGGGGGGAGCGCTTTGAACTGAAGGCAACCACCTTCAACTACCTGTCCAGCTGCATCATGGTAACCAATGCTTTTACATGACCTAGAAGATAATGGCAGCAGGCTAACATGCTGATGTTTAGCAGGTATATTTACCATATCCACCATTTTATTTGAGTTTGTTAGCATGCTAACAATTGCTAACTGGCAAAGTACAGCTGAGACTGGAATATCATTAGTTTTGTAGGTATATTACAAAGAATTGGGCAGACTTGATCTGATGGTGCTAGATTAAAAGTTGAAGGATCAGCAAATGTATTGCAATTCATCCTCTGGTGGAAATTAATACCAAATTGTATAATTGATCCTATGTATGCAGGTTATGGTTTTATAATCCCACACTACTGATTTGTGACTAAACCATACTTTTCTGGTCTGTGGGAAGCCCTTCAACATTTTAATCAAACTGCACACATGCATTACTGCCATTGTCGTCTTGTGTTTAAATTGCATAGTCCTAAAATGCAATTGTTTCTTTCCAGGGACACTTGGATTATCTGGAACACCTTTTTTTTTTTTTTAAATCAAAATAGACTAGACACTAGCTCAAGGATTACAACCCTATAGCTATCACATCTGGCTTTTTGTACATGGAGTCTAAACACCTCCCTCTTTATAGAGGAACCAGGCCAGACTATCCTTGGTCCCTTATTCCTCAACGCAACTATCACTACTTTCAGAGGGCTAAAGTGATAAATACAGATTCTCAAATTGTCATATTTGCTGATCTCCCTTTATTTCAGACTTCGATGAATCCAAACATGGCTGTACAACAGAACTTAATTTGTTGGGTTATGAGTTGAACTAAAAGACAAGTCTGCTTTTTCCCCATTAAACAGATTATGATTATCAAATCCCTTCAAGGTGGAGTTAATGTTTCAAAGGCACTTTACATACAAGTATTGAAACTTGTAATTGACATTCCTCTTCAGCATGTTATATTGTATTTGCCATAAATCTCCAGTTATAAAATGTTGTTTCTGTTGAACAGGTCACTGTGACTCCAGCACCCTCTTTAGACTACACCCTCACTCCGCTCTCTGGTGACCAGTACACATCCTGTTTGTGTGGCAGTGAGCGCAAAACCCTCAGCTGGACCATGGCCCCCTCAGTCTTGGGTGAGGATCAAGTTTCATCCACACTGTTAAATGTTAAAGGGTTGCTGTCTTTCCTTTTCATCTCTATGAAATCAGTAGAATACACCTCAGTGACACTTTGAAACTCGAGTAACAACTTCTTCAGATCCTGTCGTGTGTCACTCTGCTTGTTTGGATTTTAGGGGTTGTGAATGTGTCTGTGACTGCAAAGGCTGTGGCATCCCGCGCTTTATGTGACAATAAGATTGTGAGTGTTCCAGTGAGAGGACGTATCGACGTGGTCACACGATCTCTCATAGTAAAGGTTGGTGCCTTAGAACAAGATGACCAATTTTTTGCATTTAATACAAGCTGGAAACTTTGGTTTAATCATTATTTCTTCCCCCTCAGGCTGAGGGAACTGAGATCACCAAGACCTACAACTTTCTGCTCTGCCCAAAAGGTCAGTATGGTTTACACCAGGCATGGCATGTTTACATAAAGGAGAGCCTGCTGTTAGGAGACTAAACATGTCAAAATACAATGCACATTCAGTACTCGCAGGTAGGAATTAAATTCATAGTGGCATGTTTAGCACAGGTGTCTCAGATTATTTTAAATGTCACTACTTTATATTCATTTACCTAATGAAGAGCTGCTCACACCCAAAGAACCCCAATTCATCTTTTCCTGATTTGTTTTAATCCACTGACAAATTACATCTTAGTTTTAGTACGGAGTTTCTCTCAAGTGTGTATTCGGTCTGTACACAGGGAAAGCTGTGACCGAGCAAATGCAAATAACACTCCCTAAGAACATGATTGATGGATCTGCCCGTGCTTCACTATCAGTCCTGGGTAAGATTCATTTTAACTTTTGCTTTATACTAACACATTTTGGTAAGTTAACAGGCTTCCCTGCCCTGAAGCCTCAAAGGCATCAATAACAAAATGGACTTGAATGGATCCTTTTAAAGATCATGTTTTGCTTTATCCATTGTTAAACTGTACATGTAAACATGAAGCAAATCTAAAGATCCCTCTCCAGACATGTCTGAAGATGCATAAATAATATATACTCTGCATCGCCGCCACCGCATCAGGCACGCCCTCAAACCAAGCTAGTCTGAGCAGAGGCCCTTTGATTTTAGGTAAGCCCCTTTTCCACTGCACAGTACCAGCTCGACTCGCCTTCGTTTGGTTTTCCAATTGTTGAAATGTTCATCACCTCTGTCAAGGTTCCGAGCGAGCTGGGGATACTAAAATGTAATGTGAAAACACAACAGACTGCTGATGGTCAGAATATTCACTGCATCATTGCTTGCACCAGACAGAGGCCAACAACAGTTACCGCGGTGAAATTAGTTTTAAGTTGGATATTCGACAGACATTCGCCCAGGATCCAGTGACGGCTTTTTAGTCAGTTCACCCAGTGACGGTTGTATAAGTGCGGTTAGCTCACCTCTGATGGCTCGCTTTTAACCAACGGGGGTCAGCTTAGGGACCATCAATAAATTACAATTGTGAGAACAGTGTTATGGGAAAATCATTATTTATTTCAATAGCTTCCAAGTCATGTGACACAGGGACTTCAAACCAATTCCGAATTGTAGTACTATACTAGGCAAATGAGACACACCCCTTCATATTTGATTTGAGTGCATATTAAAATTTATATGAATATTTTTTTATATTTTTTTCTTCAATAGATTCCATTTCAAATGATTCAGGGACTCAAAACCAATGCCGAATAGTACTACTACCTGTTACACATATTACACACCTCTTGTACAACTGCAGTTGTACCACACAGAGTCAGTCATTTTCTTCCACAGCATTGAGCAGATTTCAAAGAAACACTTTATTTACACAACGGACATTCCCAGTTTCCTTCCATTGCCTCTTCATATTGTGTGCTGTCCATTCCACACACTGAGCATGGAACCACCGTTCACAACCATCACACTGGACCTGTGGAATTAAAATAAATCTTTCGTAACATATTATATATATATATATCTATCAATGTCTGTTGCTTAGATGTAGAGCGGTTGTCCACTACATGGAAGATATATGCCCCCTCTGTATTTGCTCAGAAGGCTGTGCCATTGTTGTGTGAGTGTGTGTGAACGAGTATTAGTTTCTTTCTCATCAGCAGTTGGCACCTT
>NW_025737227.1:0-758 GCF_021292245.1 Micropterus dolomieu
CCGCCGTCAGCCCGGGCAGAGGTAAAATACTACTGATACTACCACTGACACCACACACACACACACTACACTACTACTACTAATACTACTACTACTACTAAGACTACTACTGACCGCCGTCAGCCCGGGCAGAGGTAAAATACTACTGATACTACCACTGACACCACCACTACTACTACTACTACTACTACTACTACTACTACTACTAAGACTACTACTGACCGCCGTCAGTCCGGGCAGAGGTAAAATACTACTGATACTACCACTGACACCACTACTACTACTACTACTACTACTACTACTACTACTGACTGCCGTCAGCCCGGGCAGAGGTAAAGTACTACTGATACTACCACTGACACCACCACTACTACTACTACTACTACTACTACTACTACTACTACTACTACTACTACTAAGACTACTACTGACCGCCGTCAGCCCGGGCAGAGGTAAAATACTACTGATACTACCACTGACACCACCACTACTACTACTACTACTACTACTACTACTGACTGCCGTCAGCCCGGGCAGAGGTAAAGTACTACTGATACTACCACTGACACCACTACTACTACTACTACTACTACTACTACTGACTGCCGTCAGCCCGGGCAGAGGTAAAATACTACTAATACTACCACTACCACCACTACTACTACTACTACTACTACTACTACTACTACTGACCGCCGTCAGCCCGGGCAGAGGTAAAGTACTACTGATACTACCACTGACACCACCACTACTACTAC
>NW_025737228.1:0-1264 GCF_021292245.1 Micropterus dolomieu
ACGTTCAAAAGATCTCCTTTCACCGAAGCGCCCTCTGCCGTTTTTCGAAGGCGAAGCGAAAAAGGCTTACAGCACCGGGTATTCCCAGGCGGTCACCCGTCCAAGTACTAACCAGGACCTGCTCTGCTTAGCTTCCGAGATCGGACGAGATCGGGCGCTCCCAGAGCGGTGTGGCCGTAAGCCACTCAGACACCCCCAAACGGCCCTTCAAAAGATGTTCTACGGCTAATTGACAAAAAACGTATTCTGCCCATAATGTCCACGGTGCTCCAGAGTCACTTGGAATCCACAGGCACTGATTCCTGGGTAAACATCCAGGAACCGGGACACCGTTCACGCTGGCAGTCCACAGACAGGAATAGGCACCCGTTCCCGGGTATGGGTACAGCGACAAGGCCACCTTCAGCCGGAGGTCCTCACTCACAAACAGACGCTCAATCGTGGGTGGACATTCAGGAAAAGGATCCAGTCCGCCTGGAAGTCCCTAGCCAGGATCAGACGCTCTCCCGTCCAAGTCCTAAGCAGGCCCTGCCAAGCCTGGCTTCCGAGATCAGGCGAGATCGGGCAGTCCCAGGCCGGAATGGCCGTAAGCTGCCTTTGCACACCCCAGACGGGCCTTCAAAACACGATGTAACATTTACACAGCACTGTGTACAGGATAGGGAGAAAAAGAAGCAGCAGCAGCGCCCCCTGCTGTTTCCTAAAGAGACGTTTAAAAGATCTCCTTTCACCGAAGCGCCCTCTGCCGTTTTTCGAAGGCGAAGCGAAAAAGGCTTACAGCACCGGGTATTCCCAGGCGGTCACCCGTCCAAGTACTAACCAGGCCCTGCTCTGCTTAGCTTCCGAGATCGGACGAGATCGGGCGCTCCCAGAGCGGTGTGGCCGTAAGCCACTCAGGCACCCCCATACGGCCCTTCAAAAGATGTTCTACGGCTAATTGACAAAAAACGTATTCTGCCCATAATGTCCAAGGTGCTCCAGAGTCACTTGGAATCCACAGGCACTGATTCCTGGGTAAACATCCAGGAACCGGGACACCGTTCACGCTGGCAGTCCACAGACAGGAATAGGCACCCGTTCCCGGGTATGGGTGCAGCGACAAGGCCACCTTCAGCCGGAGGTCCTCACTCACAAACAGACGCTCATTCCTGGGTGGACATTCAGGAAAAGGATCCAGTCCGCCTGGAAGTCCCTAGCCAGGATCAGACGCTCTCCCGTCCAAGTCCTAAGCAGGCCCTGCCAAGCCTGGCTTCCGAGATCAGGC
>NW_025737229.1:0-693 GCF_021292245.1 Micropterus dolomieu
CACAGGAGGGTCAAAAGTAACACACAGGAGGGTCGAAAGTAACACACAGGAGGGTCGAAAGTAACACACAGGAGGGTCGAAAGTAACACACAGGAGGGTCGAAAGTAACGCACAGGAGGGTCAAAAGTAACGCACAGGAGGGTCAAAAATAACGCACAGGAGGGTCAAAAGTAACACACAGGAGGGTCAAAAGTAAGGAGGGTCGAAAGTAACACACAGGAGGGTCGAAAGTAACACACAGGAGCGTCGAAAGTAACACACAGGAGGGTCAAAAGTAACGCACAGGAGGGTCGAAAGTAACGCACAGGAGGGTCGAAAGTAACACACAGGAAGTTCAAAAGTAACACACAGGAGGGTCAAAAGTAACACACAGGAGGGTCGAAAGTAACACACAGGAGGGTCGAAAGTAACACACAGGATGGTCGAAAGTAACACACAGGAGGGTCGAAAGTAACGCACAGGAGGGTCAAAAGTAACGCACAGGAGGGTCAAAAATAACGCACAGGAGGGTCAAAAGTAACACACAGGAGGGTCAAAAGTAAGGAGGGTCGAAAGTTACACACAGGAGGGTCAAAAGTAACACACAGGAGGGTCGAAAGTAACACACAGGAGGGTCAAAAGTAACACACAGGAGGGTCGAAAGTAACGCACAGGAGGGTCGAAAGTAACACACAGGAAGTTCAAAAGTAACAC
>NW_025737230.1:0-595 GCF_021292245.1 Micropterus dolomieu
TGTGTGTGTGTGTGTGTGTGTGTGTGTGTGTGTTTAAAAAAATAATTAAAAATAAAATAAATAAAATGGTAAGCGTGTGTGTTTAAAAAATTTAAATATATAAAAAATAAAAATAAAACAGTAAGTGTGTCTGTTAATAAAAAGTATATATATATAAAAATTTAATTAAAATAAAATAAATAAAGAAAACGGTAAGCGCGCGTGTGTGTGTGTGTGTGTTTAAAAAAATTAAAATATATAAAAAATAAAAATAAAACAGTAAGTGTGTCTGTTAATAAAAAGTATATATATATAAAAATTTAATTAAAATAAAATAAAGAAAGAAAACAGTAAGAGCGTGTGTGTGTGTGTGTGTGTGTGTGTGTGTGTGTGTGTGTGTGTGTGTGTGTGTGTGTTAAAAAAATAATATATAAAATATAAATTAAATAAATGAAACAAGCACTTTAAGAGGAAGAACAGGGAAACAAACAAAGAGAGTAGAGGAATAGGAAAAGAAACACATGGCATTAAAATGGCGTATGTCTAAATTGTATGGTTGAAGAAACAGCCTGTCTACTTTCAACACGGGGCATCATTCTTCCAATGACCGTTGGCA
>NW_025737231.1:0-537 GCF_021292245.1 Micropterus dolomieu
TCTCGCCTGTTCCTTGTCTAACCTCTCACCTGTTCTAACCTCTCACCTGTTCCTGTTCTAACCTCTCGCCTGTTCCTTGTCTAACCTCTCGCCTGTTCTAACCTCTCACCTTTTCTAACCTCTTGCCTGTTCTAACCTCTCGCCTGTTCTAACCTCTCACCTTTTCTAACCTCTCATCTGTTCTAACCTCTCACCTTTTCTAACCTCTCGCCTGTTCTAACCTCTCACCTTTTCTAACCTCCCACCTGTTCCTGTTCTAACCTCTCGCCTGTGCTAACCTCCCACCTGTTCCTGTTCTAACCTCTCGCCTGTTCTAACCTCCCACCTGTTCCTGTTCTAACCTCTCACCTGTTCCTGTTCTAACCTCTCGCCTGTTCTAACCTCCCACCTGTTCCTTTTCTAACCTCTCGCCTGTTCTAACCTCCCACCTGTTCCTGTTCTAACCTCTCGCCTGTTCTAACCTCTCACCTGTTCTAACCTCTCGCCTGTTCTAACCTCTCGCCTGTTCTAACCTCTCGCCTGTTCTAACCTCCCGCC
>NW_025737232.1:0-425 GCF_021292245.1 Micropterus dolomieu
GACGACATTAGTGGAAACACAGAGGAGAAGAAGGGAGGAAGACATTAGTGGAAACACAGTGGAGAGGAAGGGAGGACGACATTAGTGGAAACACAGAGGAGAAGAAGGGAGGAAGACATTAGTGGAAACACAGTGGAGAGGAAGGGAGGACGACATTAGTGGAAACACAGAGGAGAAGAAGGGAGGAAGACATTAGTGGAATCACAGAGGAGAGGAAAGAAGGACGACATTAGTGGAAACACAGAGGAGAGGAAGGGAGGACGACATTAGTGGAAACAGAGGAGAAGAAGGGAGGACGACATTAGTGGAATCACAGAGGAGAGGAAAGAAGGACGACATTAGTGGAAACACAGAGGAGAGGAAGGGAGGACGACATTAGTGGAAACAGAGGAGAAGAAGGGAGGACGACATTAGTGGAAACACAG
>NW_025737233.1:0-1052 GCF_021292245.1 Micropterus dolomieu
TTATAAATCTATTAGGGTTTGATGTGGGGAAAAAGCACAGCAAAAAGCACACCTTGATAAATGCTGTCTGCAATACATACTGTAAGTCTATTTAAAACTGAAACTATCTTTGCTTATTAACAGGTGCTTCCTGGGCATCAATCCTGAAAGAGGCTCAAAGACCAAGAAGCGGACAACAATGAACCCTCATGTGAGCACCCTTTGGAGGAAACTTATTGACTTTGAGTGGGCATCATAGTTTTTTTTTTGCAGCGGTAGTTGTCAGGCTCAGTTTTGAGTAGCCTTGTTCTTTTTGTAATTTTTCAAGACAACTTTGCACTACAAGATTTTTACACAATGCTGTTGCGTGTGGACTCATTATAATGTTTGAGACTGAGAGGAGCGCCTGACCCCTTTAAGACATTCCTTCATCGCTCTCTCCCTTGCTCTCTTATCTTGCCATGAAGGCCTCATTCCCATCCTGTCCATTACTGTTATTGTGACACAGCTAGTTGAATAGTTGAATTGTGAAACAGGTAGTTGAATTGCAAGTTTGCACAATTTCTCTGCATTTTCTGCATTTTAAGATGGCTTTATTACTGTTATTGTGACAAAGCTAGTTGAATAGTTGAATTGTGAGACAGGTAGTTGAATTGCAAGTTTGCAAAATTTCTCTGCATTTTCTGCATTTTAAGGTGGCTTTTATGACTAGAAAGTTGAATTTCTTGAACTCTCTTCTTGGCATCTGCTGTACATTGAAAAATATTTATTTTAGGGCTGTCAAATGATTAAAATTTTTAATCAAATTAATCAGAATTTTCAGTGGATTAATCATGATGAATGAATTTTTTCTGAAATGCATACCAAAAGATAAATAAAAAGACACAGATACATAATTTTCATATTATGTCTGTTTATTAACACAGCCAAATAATTGTTAATAATTGTTGTTATTCACTGATGTCCAATGGTCTCCTGTCAGGGCGATATGATTTACTTGAGCCAAGACCTCTTTCCTTTTTTCTTTTTCGTTTTGATAGAGCTCGTGGATTTTCGTCATAACTGTGGCTCTT
>NW_025737234.1:0-542 GCF_021292245.1 Micropterus dolomieu
AGGAGGAGGAGGAGGAGGACGAGGACGACGACGACGACGACGACGACGACGACGACGAGGAGGAGGAGGAGGAGGACGACGAGGAGGAGGACGACGAGGAGGAGGAGGAGGAGGACGACGAGGAGGAGGACGACGAGGAGGAGGACGACGACGACGACGACGACGAGGAGGAGGACGACGAGGAGGAGGACGACGACGACGAGGAGGAGGACGACGACGACGAGGAGGAGGACGACGAGGAGGAGGACGACGACGACGAGGAGGAGGACGACGACGACGAGGAGGAGGACGAGGAGGAGGACGAGGAGGAGGACGAGGAGGAGGACGAGGAGGAGGACGACGACGAGGAGGAGGAGGACGACGAGGAGGAGGACGAGGAGGAGGACGACGACGAGGAGGAGGACGACGACGAGGAGGAGGACGACGACGAGGAGGAGGACGACGAGGAGGAGGACGACGACGAGGAGGAGGACGACGACGAGGACGAGGACGAGGACGAGGACGAGGATGAGGACCGTAATCTCTGATGAGATCCCAGCCAC
>NW_025737235.1:0-400 GCF_021292245.1 Micropterus dolomieu
GTGTACAGGATAGGGAGAAAAAGAAGCAGCAGCAGCAGCAGCAGCAGCGCCCCCTGCTGTTTCCTAAAGAGACGTTCAAAAGATCTCCTTTCACCGAAGCGCCCTCTGCCGTTTTTCGAAGGCGAAGCGAAAAAGGCTTACAGCATTGGGTATTCCCAGGCGGTCACCCGTCCAAGTACTAACCAGACCCTGCTCTGCTTAGCTTCCGAGATCGGACGCTCCCAGAGCGGTGTGACCGTAAGCCACTCAGACACCCCCAAACGGCCCTTCAAAAGATGTTCTACGGCTAATTGACAAAAAACGTATTCTGCCCATAATGTCCAAGGTGCTCCAGAGTCACTTGGAATCCACAGGCACTGATTCCTGGGTAAACATCCAGGAACCGGGACACCGTTCACGC
>NW_025737236.1:0-784 GCF_021292245.1 Micropterus dolomieu
CTATTTAGTCCAATATTTACCAGTTTCTTAGTGTTGGTTTGGTCCAGTATTCTCTAGTATTTACGTCTCTATTTAGTCCAATATTTACTAATTTCTTAGTATTGGTTTGGTCCAGTATTCTCTAGTATTTAAGTCTCTATTTAGTCCAATATTTACCAGTTTCTTAGTATTGGTTTGGTCCAGTATTCTCTAGTATTTAAGTATCTATTTAGTCCAATATTTACCAGTTTCTTAGTGTTGGTTTGGTCCAGTATTCTCTAGTATTTAAGTCTCTATTTAGTCCAATATTTACCAGTTTCTTAGTATTGGTTTGGTCCTGTATTCTCTAGTATTTAAGTCTCTATTTAGTCCAGTATTTACCAGTTTCTTAGTATTGGTTTGGTCCAGTATTCTCTAGTATTTAAGTCTCTATTTAGTATAATATTTACCAGTTTCTTAGTATTGGTTTGGTCCAGTATTCTCTAGTATTTAAGTCTCTATTTAGTATAATATTTACCAATTTCTTAGTATTGGTTTAGTCCAGTATTCTCTAGTATTTACGTCTCTATTTAGTCCAATATTTACCAGTTTCTCTGCATTGGTTTGGTCCAGCATTCTCTAGTATTTACGTCTCTATTTAGTCCAATATTTACCAATTTCTTAGTATTGGTTTGGTCCAGTATTCTCTAGTATTTACGTCTCTATTTAGTCCAATATTTACCAGTTTCTTAGTGTTGGTTTGGTCCAGTATTCTCTAGTATTTAAGTCTCTATTTAGTCCAATATTTACCAGTTTCTTAGTGTTG
>NW_025737237.1:0-362 GCF_021292245.1 Micropterus dolomieu
CTCTTGGTGGGAACTGTTGGGCTTCTGTAAATATCATCACAGAGTACGGTCTAGACCTGCTCTTTTATGAAAAGCGCTGTGAGATAACTGTTGTTGTGATTTGGCGCTATATAAATAAAATTGAATTGAATTGAACTTCTACTCCACTACAATTGACCCTTCGCTAAGCCCCGCCCACCTTAGTTACTGTTGTAACAAATTGTCGGCGCTGCCGCTGTCTATTACTGCACTCCCCGGAGAACTACTGTCTAATTTGTTGGAAAAAGCGATCTCAGAAAGAAGCAGACAGTTTTGCAGTTGCATTAAACATTTGAAGGTTTTATTCAGGCTGTCAGACTCAAACTGACTCAAACTGACTCAAA
>NW_025737238.1:0-1647 GCF_021292245.1 Micropterus dolomieu
TGAAGGAGGGGGGAAGTTTTCCAGCTGCTGCTGTTGAGAAAATGATGAGAAATAAAGTGAAATGAGAAAATGTCTGTTATGTTCATAGTTAGTGACGATTATTTCTTTATCCTTAGTTTCCAAGAGTTCACTAAACTCACCACATTAGAAACAACAGATTTGGTTTTCTTAGTTAAATCAAATGTAGCTAATAAAGAATCTTTAATAATATTGATCAAGTTATTTTTTATGCATATATGTATTCTTACCTGTAAACTGAAGCACCGCTGGAAGAAATAAAGAAATCCATTTGAACTCAACCATCATGATTCTCTGAGTCTCTCCTTCTTCTGTCTCTTGTTCTCGTGCTCAGAACTGTCTGAGTTTCTAAACTAGTGCTTTAGTAGAGAGACGCAGAAGCTACTTCCTGTGGTTAGGATGATGTCACTTCCTCATAGTGACTTTTAGTCTGTTTTAGATTTCAGTCTCTCTGAATTTCTTGTCGATGTCCAAACAGCCAAAAACTCAGTTACTGTTTTCACTTTTACATTTTGAAATGTAGTTTTCTCTCATCCACAGTGACTGACAGAGACCCCAAATTCTTGATCAGCAACATGAGATGCAGCCATCAGAGTTCACACTTTGTTCATTCAGGTCTATTTGTGACAATGACGTGTTTCACCAAGCGAAAAGAAGAAGAAGAGGAAGCTGAAGGTGTGAAGATTGTTACTTAAGATAAATGTTTGCAATGATGCAACTTGTTTTCTTCAGATAGTGTTTATTAGAAAACAGACAGGATCCATGGTGATGTTTGACAGCACACATGAACAGACAGGTGAAGAGTCAAACTCCTCTCCCACCAGAATCTGACTCCTGATGTCCATGGTGCAATATGGTGATACTGTAGCAGCTGCTGAAGAACACAGATAAGATGATATTTCACTGCTCTGAGATCTGCTGGTTCCTCATTTTATCTTTGCATTTTTTTCCCGGAGAATTGAAGCTCAGCAGAAGTTTTATCAGGAAGATGTATGTTTTCTCTTTTACATGCCCTCGCTTCCTTTTTTCTGTTAAATCTCAATCAACTGATTAAAGGCGTTCATTCTTTCAGTTAAACCAATCAGAATTTGCCACAACCTCTGTGAGCCAATCATATTGTTGCTGTCAGACTTTCAAACTGTCTTTTCTCTCCTGGAGGACCCCGACCAGAAAAAAGACTGCAGCATCACTCCAGCTCCAGGCCTCCCTCCCTCTCTCGCTCCAGCAGCTGGTGGATCAAGCAGTCTTCAGTGATCCCACTGAGCCCTTCACATCCATTCTGGTTCTGGCCTCTGTGGTCACAGCCCCTCCACCAGGTAGGCCATACATCCCTCTCACATTTCTTAAACTCTCCTGTTCCTTTTCCTTTTAATTCCTCTTTAAGCCTCTTTTTCATTTAAGTCTCTCCTGACTGAGCTGAATAGGAAGTGTTTTGGTGAGAATGTGGACATGAGACAAACAGGCGTTTATCAAATTCTGATGAAAACTACTTTAACCCCTGGATGTCCTGGTTTTGGTTGTGAGTTTGGTGATTCCCTGTTTTCTTTTGTTAAATCCTTCCTCATGGGTCTTTGTCAGTTCACTTCCTGTCCTTGAGTTGATTTTTGTTTCGTTTCTAAACTAGTGCTT
>NW_025737239.1:0-527 GCF_021292245.1 Micropterus dolomieu
CAAGGAGACATAAATGTATATATTTTAATTAGTGCCTTTACTTATTCACCTTTGTTATAATTACCTTATTTGTTTATTCAACTTTATTTATAACTAATTTTTTTAATGTATTTATTTATGTGTGTGTTTTAATATTTTTGTCTGTTTTATTCTTCCTTTGTATTTATTTACCTTATTTATTTTCACCCATGGTATTTATTTCTGCCTGTCTTTTTTAAATTTTTGTATGCATTTCTGCCTCATTATGCAAATGAGGAGGGGCTGTGTCTCAAGGGGTCATCTTCTCTGCTATTGGTGGACCAGTCAGACAGGAGAGCTCCTACTCTGCCTGCAGACATCAACGATCTTGCCCCTCACACAGTCAGATGGCTTCCTTCAGTGCGCTGAGGTGTTAACAACTCACCTTTCTCAAGTTGTACAGTAATGTCACATGTGTATGAAGGTGGATCAAACAAGCTAATCTTAAATGTCAAAGTAGAGAGGAGCCTAGTAGGCCTATTTATTTTCATTCATTACACAATATGAAT
>NW_025737240.1:0-2014 GCF_021292245.1 Micropterus dolomieu
TTATACTAAAACCAGTTCAGTTAACATTCCATAAAAATCCTGTTTGATGTGTTATCTGTATATGTGTTAGGCAATTAATTGTTCTTTAAATATGCAAGTTAACCTTTTCCTTAAAAAGCATTTATTTGTAGGAGTGCAGTGATGGGGAGGAACAAAACATTTACTGGGAACAAGTCAACTCAAGATTACAGACATCATGGAGCATAAATATTTTTCTTTAAATTCAAATTGAAATATACAACGTGTGTCTGTATAGAGTTGTGTAATTATTTGTTAACATTTGTTAACAAGGATAGGTATTCTTGCAATATCCCACTTTTTAACAACCGATTTGACCAGTGTCATATTTATATGTAAAAATGGTGGTGGGGCACCGACCATTTCAAAAAGCAGTAGGAAAGTGGCTGTATGACAACATCATGACAACAACCGTAATCTGTAGCCAGGGGCCTGCACCGCGAAGCGAGTTCAACATACCCAGGATATGTTTTCGTTATCTGGCTTAACTAACCTTAACAATTGCGATCGGAATAAGCGGTACCAAGAAGCTGGTTATCAACTCGGTAAGTCAACCCAGGGTTTCCCAATCCAGCCGGGAGCACGTTCACGTTCAAGAGGCGGTGTTAGCAGCAGATGACCAATCACAGACATGAACAAGTCCACTGGCAGCAGAGCGTCATATTCTATGAACGAGGATTAAACTGTAACACTACAGAAATGCGACAGTAGCACACCTGCATCTGACACATGCAGGGAGACAGAAAATCGCAGACAGTGTGAATGCCTAAATGAACAGGCGTGGTCTATAATATTGTGTTGATTTAAAGTGTTCTTATGAGCTGTATGAAAATATCAGCCTTATTCTTTCAGCTCGGCTGTGTCGGCGTTTCCACATTAAAAGACTCGGGTCGTACCACCTCACTTTAAAAAAACCTGTCGTCACTTCAAAAATGAAATTAATTTATTTAACACACTCAAAGTGTCCAAACATTGTTCTAAATTAACTTCATAAAGCAATGTTGCAAGATTCTCAGTCATCCAGGTCATAGTTATCCAACGAAGGTTAAAATCAAGGGCAACTGGACTTGGTTGAAGATACTGGAAGACGTTTCGTCCCTCATCCAAAGGACTTCTTCAGTTCTGACTGACTGGCAGGGAAACTCAGCTATTTAACCTCAGTGGGGTCGTTGGCCCGGGTCATCGATACGGCTGGTTCGTTAGTGTTCTTTGTTGCTGTGACGACAGTCGTTACAGTCGTTAAGACTACCTGTGGCCAAGACTGAACGACCATCGTTGGTATCTTCACCTGAGGCCAATAGGTTACGTTTGTTGAGTTTCCTGGGAAGTGATGAAAGGACAGCATTGTAAGTGGGGGATAAGTGGTGGCGTAGACCCCCTCCTCTGTTCAATGACGGCTTCCTACAAGGAAGATGAATCTTTATCTAGGTCACATGCAGTGTTGGGCAACTTACTCAGAAATTGTAATATATCACTAGTTACTTATTACTCCTTAAAAAATATGATTACTTTACTTATTACTGGGTGATAAAAGTAACTAGTTACGTTTCTATATACTGTCCAGTGTTTCCCACAGAATGACAGGGTGGGGTTATATTCCAACAGGTTTGAGAAGCGGTGTTCATGAGAGAGAGAGAAAGAGCGAGCGAGCCTGGAGGTGCTGCACGAATATATGCTCCTCAATCAAAAATGATTTTAAATACACCTAATAAAAAAATTATTATAAAATCAATATGTGGCGGTCTGTGACATTATGGGAAACACAGCTTTCACTACCACCCCCCCTTCACCCCCAAACAAAGCGTCTCTGCCGACTTTTTAACTAATATCATATTCAACAGCAGCAAGGAGTGTGTTTTTTCTGTAAGTTTCACGTCGCTGTGCTGCTTCAGCAGACGCTTCAATAGATCAGATGTAGAAATGTTCGCTGTAGAAAGCTTTTTGCTGGTCGCACAGAGTTTACACTAGACCACAATGTTCTTTGCATCTTAGACTG
>NW_025737241.1:0-883 GCF_021292245.1 Micropterus dolomieu
CAAGGTTCTTTGCCACAGGCTTAATGTGATTTACTAGGGAACCAGCAGATGGCAGTATTTGATTTGCCATCTGCTGAGACCCAATGACCAGGATTTCTGTTTTGTCTGAGTTCAGCTGGAGGAAATTATTTGACATCCATTTCTTAACTTCACAAAGGCAGTTGTTAAGTGAACTCAGCATTCCAGGGTCTGTGGATCTGACGGGCAAGTATATTTGTGTGTCATTAGCATAAATATGAAAAGAAATGCCATGTTTATGGATAATATGTCCAAGGGGAAGCAGATACAAGGAAAACAAAATGGGTCCTAAGACCGACCCCTGAGGCACACCATATTTAACTGGACAGAACGAGGAGACATAGTTGTTTACAGACACGCAAGTGTCTGTAAATATCATAGACCATGTGAGTTGATGTCAAATACATGGTTCATTCCTTTCTTACAACCTACCCCACTACCGAGGTAGGTTGTAACACATGCTGGGGTAAGCAAAAATGGATGCCACACCATATGATATCCTTCACAAACAGGTATAGTGAAATAAAAGAACAATATTCCTCTCTCTGTGTAACAGACTATGTCTGTCTGACTCACGTGTGTGTGTATGTGTGTGTGTGTGTGTGGGTGTGTATGTAAATGTGTCTACTAGAACAAACTTACCTAACAGTGTACTTAATAAACTCTACTACAATGTACTTTGTAGAAATCTTTGTACATCCTTACGTCTAACAAAAAAACATACAGGTGCTGGTCATATAATTAGAATATCATCAAAAAGTTGATTCATTTCAGTAATTCCATTCAAAAAGTGAAACTTGTATAATGTATACATTCATTCCACACAGACTGATATATTTCAAGTGTTCATTCCTTTTAATTTTGA
>NW_025737242.1:0-426 GCF_021292245.1 Micropterus dolomieu
GCAGGTGTATTACAGGTAGAGAGTAGGTGGAGAGCAGGTGTGTTACAGGTAGAGAGTAGGTGGAGAATAGGTGTGTTACAGGTAGAGAGTAGGTGGAGAACAGGTAGAGAGTAGGTGGAGAACAGGTGTGTTACAGGTGGAGAGTAGGTGGAGAACAGGTAGAGAGTAGGTGGAGAACAGGTGTGTTACAGGTAGAGAGTAGGTGGAGAACAGGTGAAGAATAGGTGGAGGGCAGGTGTGTTACAGGTGGAGAGTAGGTGGAGGGCAGGTGTGTTACAGGTAGAGAGTAGGTGGAGAATAGGTGTGTTACAGGTAGAGAGTAGGTGGAGAATAGGTGTGTTACAGGTAGAGAGTAGGTGGAGAACAGGTGTGTTACAGGTAGAGAGTAGGTGGAGAATAGGTGTGTTACAGGTAGAGAGTAGGTGG
>NW_025737243.1:0-564 GCF_021292245.1 Micropterus dolomieu
GCTTTGTTAGCAGACCTGCTGGGCACCAAAGCCCAGGGAGCACTGGTTCGTTCACGTTTCCAGAACATGAACCAGATGGACGCTCCGTCCAAGTTTTTCTTTGGATTAGAAAAGACAAATGGGCAGAGCAGGTACATCCACACATTACAGTCAGCTGATGGGGAAGAACTCATGGAGCCTCATGAGATCCGGAGACGGGTGGTGCAGTTTTACTCTGAGCTGTATAAAGCGCAGCATGTGGAGCATGAACAGCTGTTTGAGTGTTTCAGTGAAGGCCTGCCCAGAGTCTCCAGAGATGACCATCCTGAGCTGGAGGAGCCTCTGGTTTTAGAAGAGCTGCATGCTGCCCTGCAGGGGATGGATGGAGGGAAAGCCCCAGGTACTGACAGTCTTCCTGTCGAGTTCTATAAGACCTTCTGGAAAGAGTCTTAATCTGGGATGTTTTGGATGTCTCCAGTTCTTTGGCCACTGACCTTGGTCTCATTTCGTTAGACCAAGAAAAAGCCTTTGACAGGGTTGAGCACCTTTATCTTTGGAAAGTTCTGGAGCGTTTTGGTCTCAGCC
>NW_025737244.1:0-543 GCF_021292245.1 Micropterus dolomieu
AAGCTCTGAGGTTGTGGGTTCGATCCTTATGAGGCTCAGTGACTTTTGAAGTCCAACAGCCAAAGTGAGAAGATAAAAGCGCCCGGAGAAAAGGTTCAGATGTGAAGGGGACTCGGTGGCGGCGTGGGGTTCGATGGCACCGCGAGGCGCAGCGGTGGTTCGAATCCCGCGTGCGGCCGGGTACCCGGAGCCGGTCCCGCGGCGTCGGGTTCGGGAGGGGGCCGTGTCCCCTCCCGGTGTTCTGGAGAGGTAGAAGCTGGGGGTTATGGAGCGGGAAACAGGAAGTGGCTGAAGTTTTCCTAAAAGGTGGAAGATGACTGACAGCACAAGGTCTTTATTGGTCCAGAACAGGTGCTGCTGGGACTCGTGGTGTCAGCTGTCCTCCAGGCGCAGCAGCTGGAAGCGAGTCTTCAGGGCGTGTCCCCAACAGCCTGGAAGAGACAGAAGAAGAAATGAGTCCACAGGTTTGTGACAAGTGAACAGTTTGAAAATCCATCAGTGAGTGAAGCTGCAGACAAGAAACAATAATCCATTCAACAAACA
>NW_025737245.1:0-326 GCF_021292245.1 Micropterus dolomieu
AGTAGTGGTCTGCAGGTCAGTAGTGGTCTGTAGGTAAGTAGTGGTCTGCAGGTCAGTAGTGGTCTGTAGGACAGTAGTGGTCTACAGGTCAGTAGTGGTCTGTAGGTAAGTAGTGGTCTACAGGTAAGTAGTGGTCTGTAGGTAAGTAGGGGTCTGCAGGTCAGCAGTGGTCTGTAGGTAAGTAGTGGTCTACAGGTAAGTAGTGGTCTGCAGGTCAGTAGTGGTCTGTCGGTAAGTAGTGGTCTGTAGGTAAGTAGGGGTCTGTAGGTCAGTAGTGGTCTGCAGGTAAGTAGTGGTCTGTAGGTCAGTAGTGGTCTGTAGGTCAG
>NW_025737246.1:0-1102 GCF_021292245.1 Micropterus dolomieu
TTTGTGAGTTTTATTTTAACAAATGCACTCCGCTTTGAAGACATTTTAACAGAGACACTCACTGACATGGACAAGCTGAAAACCATTTTATACCTTTAATTTATGACGTTATCTGTAATGCATTTTAAACACTTTTTTTAAATGTTGTTTTACAGAGAACATTTATCTATTTATTTACGTGTTGTATTTTAAAAGGTAACTTGGAATTGACATATTATGAATCATGTTTGAATTGAGTGTCAATAAAAAAATTTTTCTCAAAAGAAAAAAAAATCTGTTCTTATCAGTTTAATATCTGATATGTCCCCTATAAGGGGGCAACATATTAAATGGATTTTTAGCACCGGGAGCTGAGACGAGGGGCTTGCTCCGTCCGCTCCACGCATCGACCCGGTATTGCAGTGCCTCCGGGAGCGGTGCACCCTTCTCCTGCCTTGTGTAAAACCAAAACACTGACCCAAACGCAGAGGTTCGTCGCTCTGCCGGACGCCGGACCGAAAAAGGCACCAGTCGCGGGGGCGGGGCGGCCGCTTTCAGCCAGCTGAAGCCTCAAAGAAGGCAGCGAGATTTGCACTTTTGATTGGCAGACGACGAGGGGATATTTGGGACCGGCATGGCTGTTAAATGTGCCCTGCATTTCCCCTTCCTCTCTCCCACTCGTCATCGAGAGCCCGAGTATTTCGGATGCTCGGTAGCCTGTGTCCAAAAGCCAGGCCTTCATTTCTCCGCAATCCGATTGGATCGAGCCTCTCAGAAGGTGGGGAGGGGACACTGCGGCGCCTCCGTAGCCGGCACGGTTGGCCAACACGGTGGAGGAACCGCAGCGTAGAAAGGATAAAAGAAACTAAAACACCTAAAAAGGAAGTAAGAAAACCTGCTACAACTGCTAAATCGGTGAATAAAACACACTTACCTTCTCGTCTTTGGTCTGGTCAAGGTGGTAGTCCGGCAGAGGACAGGTAGGCAGTCCTCGGGACCAATCAATTCCTTGTTGCAAAAGTTTTTCAACTACGGCAAAGTTGAAATTTTATTCACAAGGAATGAGGTGAATCTCCTCCCAGAAAAGCTGGTGACACAAAACGAAGCCCCAAACCGGCAAAGG
>NW_025737247.1:0-499 GCF_021292245.1 Micropterus dolomieu
TCAGTGCGTACTGCGTACCGCCTACTGTGTACCGAGTCAGTGCGTACTGCGTACCGCCTACTTTGTACCGAGTCAGTGCGTACCGCGTACTGCATACCGAGTCAGTGCGGACTGCTTACTGCATCCAGAGTCAGTGCGTACTGCGTACCGCCTACTGCGTACCGAGTCAGTGCGTACTGCGTACCGCCTACTGCCTACCGAGTCAGTGCGTACTGCGTACCGCCTACTTTGTACCGAGTCAGTGCGTACTGCCTACTGCATCCTGAGTCAGTGCGTACTGCGTACCGCCTACTGCGTACCGAGTCAGTGCGTACTGCCTACTGCATCCTGAGTCAGTGCGTACTGCGTACCGCCTACTGTGTACCGAGTCAGTGCGTACTGCGTACCGCCTACTGTGTACCGAGTCAGTGCGTACTGCGTACCGCCTACTTTGTACCGAGTCAGTGCGTACCGCGTACTGCATACCGCGTCAGTGCGTACTGCCTACTGCATCCTGAGT
>NW_025737248.1:0-530 GCF_021292245.1 Micropterus dolomieu
GAGCCGCACAGGTAAGAGCCATACAGGTAAGACCTGTACAGGTAAGAGCCGTTAAGAGCCGCACAGGTAAGACCTGTACAGGTAGGAGCCGCACAGGTAAGACCTGTACAGGTAAGAGCCGTTAAGAGCCGCATAGGTAAGACTTGTACAGGTAGGAGCCGCACAGGTAAGACCTGTACAGGTAGGAGCCGCACAGGTAAGACCTGTACAGGTAAGAGCCGCACAGGTAAGACCTGTACAGGTAAGAGCCGTTAAGAGCCGCACAGGTAAGACCTGCACAGGTAGGAGCCGCACAGGTAAGACCTGTACAGGTAAGAGCCGTTAAGAGCCGCACAGGTAAGACCTGCACAGGTAGGAGCCGCAGAGGTAAGACCTGTACAGGTAAGAGCCGCACAGGTAAGAACCTGTACAGGTAGGAGCCGGTAAGAGCCACACAGGTAAGACCTGCACAGGTAAGAGCCGTTAAGAGCCGCACAGGTCAGACCTGTACGGGTAGGATCCACACAGGTAAGACCTGTACAGGTAAGAGC
>NW_025737249.1:0-951 GCF_021292245.1 Micropterus dolomieu
AAACTCAGAATACTGACACTAAATTTAGAATGCTGACATTAATCTCAGAATGCTGACACTAAACTCAGAATACTGACACTAAACTCAGAATTGACATTAAAGTCAGCATTCTAAATTTAATCTCAGATCTCTGAAACTACTGACACTAAATTTAGAATGCTGACTTTAATCTCAGAATGCTGACACTACTGACACTAAATGTAGAATGCTGACTTTCATCTCAGAACTCTGACACTACTGACACTTTCTTAGAATGATGACATTAATCTCAGAATGCTGACACTACTGACACTAAATTTAGAATGCTGACTTTCATCTCAGAATGCTGACACTACTGACACTAAATGTAGAATGCTGACTTTCATCTCAGAACTCTGACACTACTGACACTTTCTTAGAATGATGACTTTAATCTCAGAATGCTGACATTAATCTCAGAATGCTGACACTACTGACACTAAACTTAGAATGCTGACTTTCATCTCAGAATGCTGACACTACTGACACTACATATAGAATGCTGACTTTCATCTCAGAATACTGACACTACTGAAACTAAATTTAGAATGCTGACTTTCATCTCAGAACTCTGACACTAAATTTAGAATGCTGACTTTCATCTCAGAATACTGACACTAAATTTAGGATGCTGACTTTCATGTCAGAATACTGACAGTAAACTCAGAATGCTGACTTTAATCTCAGAATACTGACACTACTGACACTAAATTTAGAATGCTGACTTTAATCTCAGAAATCTGACACTAAATTTAGAATGCTGACTTTCATCTCAGAATACTGACACTAAATTTAGAATACTGACTTTAATCTCAGAACTCTGACACTACTGACACTTTCTTAGAATGCTGACTTTAATCTCAGATCACTGACACTACTGACACTAAATTTAGAATGCTGACTTTCATCTCAGAATACTGACACTAAACTCAG
>NW_025737250.1:0-433 GCF_021292245.1 Micropterus dolomieu
CCATCGTTGGTATCTTCACCCGAGGCCAAGACTGAACGACCATCGTTGGTATCTTCACCTGAGGCCAAGACTGAACGACCATCGTTGGTATCTTCACCCGAGGCCAAGACTGAACGACCATCGTTGGTATCTTCACCTGAGGCCAAGACTGAACGACCATCGTTGGTATCTTCACCCGAGGCCAAGACTGAACGACCATCGTTGGTATCTTCACCTGAGGCCAAGACTGAACGACCATCGTTGGTATCTTCACCCGTGGCCAAGACTGAACGACCATCGTTGGTGTCTTCACCTGAGGCCAATAGGTTACGTTTGTTGAGTTTCCTGGGAAGTGATGAAAGGACAGCATTGTAAGTGGGGGATAAGTGGTGGCGTAGACCCCCTCCTCGGTTCAATGACGGCTTCTCCACCCGGGTGTAGATGCTTCCTTGAC
>NW_025737251.1:0-1325 GCF_021292245.1 Micropterus dolomieu
CTTTGCTCTGTTTCTTGAGTAATGGGAGAGACTGATGGCTTCTCTGTCTGACCTGTGACAGCACTGACCTGTTCTTTACCAGGAATTGATGTTGGCTTCTTAGTGCTAAACAATGACGAAGCTGTAGGAACTGTGGTGTCTTTGCTGGAGAAGTCAGTTGTTTGATTACTTGAGCTCTCTTCATCTCTTGTTGGGACAGCAGAACTTGTCTCTGGTGTTACTGATGCTTCCTCAGTCTGACTTGTGGTTACTGTCTCTTGTGTTTCAGGTGACACTGATGTTGGTTTCTCAGTACTGTACAGGGATGAAGCTGCAGTGAAAGCTGTTTTTAAAGTATCGCTTGTTTCTGTTTCAAGTGATGCTGTGACTGATGGTGACTCGGTAGTCAACAATAAAGAGACAGTAGTTGCTGTGATGATTGACTCCTCAGTGAAATCGGCAGTGCTGTCTCCAGAACTCTCTGTATCTGTGGTAATGAGGAGTGATTCTTTGTCAGGTTTCATGGTTGATCCAGCGAATGTAGAAATGGACTCCATCACTGTAGTTTCAGTACCATTAACTTTATCCTCAAAGTCCGAAACAGGAGATGCTTTAACAGGAACAATTGCTGTTGATGCATCAGAGCTATAAAGAGATGATTTAGCTGTGACAGTGGAGGTCTGAGTGAACATGTCTTGGGTTTGATCACCTGAGCCATCTTCATCTACTTGAGTGAAAGTGAAACTTTGCTCTGTTTCTTGAGTAATGGGAGAGACTGATGGCTTCTCTGTCTGACCTGTGACAGCACTGACCTGTTCTTTACCAGGAATTGATGTTGGCTTCTTAGTGCTAAACAATGACGAAGCTGTAGGAACTGTGGTGTCTTTGCTGGAGAAGTCAGTTGTTTGATTACTTGAGCTCTCTTCATCTCTTGTTGGGACAGCAGAACTTGTCTCTGGTGTTACTGATGCTTCCTCAGTCTGACTTGTGGTTACTGTCTCTTGTGTTTCAGGTGACACTGATGTTGGTTTCTCAGTACTGTACAGGGATGAAGCTGCGGTGAAAGCTGCTTTTAAAGTATCGCTTGTTTCTGTTTCAAGTGATGCTGTGACTGATGGTGACTCGGTAGTCAACAATGAAGAGACAGTAGTTGCTGTGATGATTGACTCCTCAGTGAAATCGGCAGTGCTGTCTCCAGAACTCTCGGTATCTGTGGTAATGAGGACTGATTCTTTGTCAGGTTTTGTGGTTGATCCAGCGAATGTAGAAATGGACTCCACCGATGTAGTTTCAGTACTAGTAACTTTATCCTCAATGTCTGACACAGCAGATGCTGTAACAGCAGA
>NW_025737252.1:0-601 GCF_021292245.1 Micropterus dolomieu
AGAGACACAAAATGACCACAAAGACACAAAATGACCAGAGACACAAAATAACCACAAAGAGACATAAAACGACCAAAGACACGTGAAACGACACAAAGACACAAAATGACCACAAAGACACAAAATGACCACAAAGAGACACAAAACGACCACAAAGACACAAAATGACCAGAGACACAAAATAACCACAAAGAGACATAAAACGACCAAAGACACGTGAAACGACACAAAGACTCAAAATAACCACAAAGAGACACAAAACGACCACAAACAGACACAAAACGACCAGAGACACAAAATAACCACAAAGAGACACGAAACGACCACAAAGAGACACGAAACGACCACAAAGAGACACAAAACGACCACAAAGAGAAACAAAATGACCACAAAGAGACACAAAATGACCAGAGACACAAAACGACCACAAAGAGACACAAAACGACCACAGAGAGACACAAATTGACCAGAGAGACACACGAAACAACCACAAAGAGACACGAAACAACCACAAAGAGAAACAAAATGACCAGAGACACAAATTGACCACATAGAGACACAAATTGACCAGAGAGAGACACGAAACAACCACAAAGAGACA
>NW_025737253.1:0-1016 GCF_021292245.1 Micropterus dolomieu
GGGTGGACATTCAGGAAAAGGATCCATTCCGCCTGGAAGTCCCTAGCCAGGATCAGACGCTCTCCCGTCCAAGTCCTAAGCAGGCCCTGCCAAGCCTGGCTTCCGAGATCAGGCGAGATCGGGCAGTCCCAGGCCGGAATGGCCGTAAGCTGCCTTTGCACACCCCAGACGGGCCTTCAAAACACGATGTAACATTTACACAGCACTGTGTACAGGATAGGGAGAAAAAGAAGCAGCAGCAGCAGCAGCAGCAGCAGCGCCCCCTGCTGTTTCCTAAAGAGACGTTCAAAAATTCTCCTTTCACCGAAGCGCCCTCTGCCGTTTTTCGAAGGCGAAGCGAAAAAAGGCTTACAGCACCGGGTATTCCCAGGCGGTCACCCGTCCAAGTACTAACCAGGCCCTGCTCTGCTTAGCTTCCGAGATTGGACGAGATCAGGCGCTCCCAGAAGGGTGTGGCCGTAAGCCACTCAGGCGCCCCCAAACGGCCCTTCAAAAGATGTTCTACGGCTAATTGAAAAAAAACATATTCTGCCCATAATGTCCAAGGTGCTCCAGAGTCACTTGGAATCCACAGGCACTGATTCCTGGGTAAACATCCAGGAACCGGGACACCGTTCACGCTGGCAGTCCACAGACAGGAATAGGCACCCGTTCCCGGGTATGGGTACAGCGACAAGACCACCTTCAGCCGGAGGTCCTCACTCACAAACAGACGCTCATTCCTGGGTGGACATTCAGGAAAAGGATCCAGTCCGCCTGGAAGTCCCTAGCCAGGATCAGACGCTCTCCCGTCCAAGTCCTAAGCAGGCCCTGCCAAGCCTGGCTTCCGAGATCAGGCGAGATCGGGCAGTCCCAGGCCGGAATGGCTGTAAGCTGCTTTTGCACACCCTAGAAGGGCCTTCAAAACACGATGTAACATTTACACAGCACTGTGTACAGGATAGGGAGAAAAAGAAGCGGCAGAGGAAGCAACAGCGCCCCTGCTGTTTCCTAAAGAGACGTTCAAAAGATCTCCT
>NW_025737254.1:0-1143 GCF_021292245.1 Micropterus dolomieu
AGCTCAGACAAGTCGATGGGATAAAACTGGTTAAAACTCTCTTGTTGCTGGTGAGGAACCTCTGAGTAAGAGGCCGCGGGGGTAATAGAGGCTCTGACACCACCTTATTGGTAAAATAAGATAAAAACAATTCACAGTCATCATTACTAACAGCTGAGGCACAAGGAGGGGTTGGGTTTACCAGCTGATCCACAGCCTTCAACAGAAACCTGAGATTGTGTTTATGTGTAGTAATGAGTTCAGAAAAGTAGTGTGTTCTCGCATCCTTAACCATGTTATTGTAGTTAATTAATAACTCCTTCAGACTGAGGTAATGGACTTTGAGACTGGATTTTTTCCCTCTGCGCTCTGCTTTACTGCCTTCCCTTTTTAGGCTGCAAATGCTGTCATTTATCCAGGGTTGCTTACTAGCTTTAGACGTAGGCCTAACCTTTAGAGGAGCAGTAATATTTAGTGAAAACAAGCAGATATGATTGAAGTGATCGACCAGATTGTTGGTTTTGGAATCAGACAGGTGTTGGCTTTGGCTCTGAAAGAATGTGCAAAACTTTGAAAAACTTTGTTCATTAAAGATGCGAGAACACACAGAGCTTGGTGAGGCGGCATGAGTAACAGGAGATTAACAGCTAAAAACAATACATCTGTGGTCAGATATGGTCATGTCCACTAATTCCACAGAGGTAATGCTGACACCCAGGGTAAAAACCAAGTCCAGTGTATGACCACGGTTATGTGTTTGCCCTTAGACATGTTGTTTGAAGTTAAAAGAAGTGGCCATATTTAAAAAGTCAATATCATTGCCATTGGTGGGGTCATCAACATGAATATTAAAATCACCACAAAGAACAATTCTGTCATAATTTAAAACCAGAGTAGATAAAAATTCACGAAGTTCTGATAAAAATCCTCCAAACGGTTTTGGGGGGCGATAAATTCAAACAAATATGATAGGCTGCAGCGCTCCAAGTTTAAGAGTGAGAACTTCAAAGTTAAATTCATCACAGTGTACTTAATGGCATTTAACTTTTTTCCTATACACGCTCACTAGCCCACCACCACGACCGCTGACCCTCGGTTGACTAAAACAATCATATTGAGGCGGACACAGTTCAGCTAGCTGGCTATAGTCATTCATTTGCAACC
>NW_025737255.1:0-447 GCF_021292245.1 Micropterus dolomieu
TGATATATATACTTTTACTGTGACACTCTCAGTACGTGATATATATACTTTTACTGTGACACTCTCAGTACGTGATATATATACTTTTACTGTGACACTCTCAGTACGTGATATATATATACTTTTACTGCGACACTCTCAGTACGTGATATATATACTTTTACTGTGACACTCTCAGTAAGTGATATATATACTTTTACTGTGACACACTCAGTACGTGATATATATACTTTTACTGTGACACTCTCAGTACGTGATATATATACTTTTACTGCAGGACGAGTACTTTTACTGTGACACTCTCAGTACGTGATATATATACTTTTACTGTGACACTCTCAGTACGTGATATATATACTTTTACTGCAGGACGAGTACTTTTACTGTGACACTCTCAGTACGTGATATATATACTTTTACTGTGACACTCTCAGTACGTGATATATA
>NW_025737256.1:0-444 GCF_021292245.1 Micropterus dolomieu
ATCAGCCGGGTCACTGGGTGAGACATGACGTCACAGTGCTAACATGCTAACATGCAGCTGTCATCAGCCGGGTCACTGGGTGAGACATGACATCACAGTGCTAACATGCTAACATGCAGCTGTCATCAGCCGGGTCACTGGGTGAGACATGACATCACGCTGCTAATATGCTAACATGCAGCTGTCATCAGCCGGGTCACTGGGTGAGACATGACATCACAGTGCTAACATGCTAACATGCAGCTGTCATCAGCCGGGTCACTGGGTGAGACATGACATCACAGTGCTAACATGCTAACATGCAGCTGGCATCAGCCGGGTCACTGGGTGAGACATGACGTCACAGTGCTAACATGCAGCTGTCATCAGCCGGGTCACTGGGTGAGACATGACGTCACAGTGCTAACATGCTAACATGCAGCTGTCATCAGCCGGGTCACTGGG
>NW_025737257.1:0-704 GCF_021292245.1 Micropterus dolomieu
ATAATGTGTGGTTTTTAAATCAATGGGCCCAGCAGGCTTCCTCTGCGCCACTCTGCTCTCCCACAATCCTTGGCTTAGGAGGCCAGTGCCTTATCCATAAGGCCAATAGGGATTCACATCCCATGAGGTCACCAGCTAGGAGGACAGACAGCAAGTTTCACTACAGAGAAAGGGAAAAATACAGGAAACACAATGCGTGGTTTTTAAATCAATGGGCCCAGCAGGCTTCCTCTGCGCCACTCTGCTCTCCCACAATCCCTGGCTTAGGAGGCCAGTGTCTTATCCACAAGGCCAATACGGCTTCACATCCCATGAGGTCATGCACCACTCTGCTCCCCCACTCCTCAGATGGGACTCTAACCCACAATCCCTGGCTTAGGAGGCCAGTGCCTTATCCATAAGGCCAATAGGGATTCACATCCCATGAGGTCACCAACTAGGAAGACATACAGTAACTTTCACTATAGAGAAAGGGACCAATGTGTGGTTTTGAATCACTGGCACCACGCTGCCCATAAATCACTGTTAGCAGAGGATGGTTTCGATCCATCGACCTCTGGGTTATGGGCCCAGCACGCTTCCGCTGCGCCACTCTGCTCTGCCACCTGGCAGATGGGCCTCGAACCCACAATCCCTGGCTTTGAATCACTGGGCACAGCAGGCTTCTGCTGCGCCACTCTGCTCCCCCGCACCCCAGATGGGAC
>NW_025737258.1:0-302 GCF_021292245.1 Micropterus dolomieu
CAACGCCTCCTACCACAACAACTCTCCCTGAAACAACCACAACCACGCCCGCTACCACAACACCACCTACCACAACAACTCTCCCTACAACTCCACCTTCCACAACGCCCACTACGACAACTCCCCCTACCACAACAACTCTCCGTGAAACAACTGCACCTACCACACTCCCTACAACAACACCTACCACAACAACGCCCCCTACAACGACTCCACCTACCACAACAACAACTCCACCTACCACTACAACGCCTCCTACCACAACTCCCCCTACCACAACACCTCCCCCTACAACAACTCCC
>NW_025737259.1:0-774 GCF_021292245.1 Micropterus dolomieu
GCAAGCCCCAGTGCTGGCCAACAGGACAACGCCAGCTAGCGCCCGCCTGCTGGCCAGCGAGACCCCACCGGCCAGGGAGAGCACGCAAGCCCCAGTGCTGGCCAACAGGACAACGCCAGCTAGCGCCCGCCTGCTGGTCAGCGAGACCCCAGTGCCGGGCAGCGAGACCCCACCAGCCAGGGTGAGCACCCAAGCCCCAGTGCTGGCCAACAGGACAACGCCAGCTAGCGCCCGCCTGCTGGCCAGCGAGACCCCACCGGCCAGGGAGAGCACCCAAGCCCCAGTGCTGGCCAGCGAGACCCCACAGGCCAGGGAGACCCCCAGCAAGACCCCTGGTGCCCAGGTGCTGGCCAGTGAGACCCCACCGGCCAGGGAGAGCACGCAAGCCCCAGTGCTGGCCAACAGGACAACGCCAGCTAGTGCCCGCCTGCTGGCCAGCGAGACCCCACAGGCCAGGAAGAGCACGCAAGCCCCAGTGCTGGCCAACAGGACAACGCCAGCTAGCGCCCGCCTGCTGGCCAGCGAGACCCCACCGGCCAGGGAGAGCACCCAAGCCCCAGTGCTGGCCAGCGAGACCCCACTGGCCAGGGAGACCCCCAGCAAGACCCCTGGTGCCCAGGTGCTGGCCAGTGAGACCCCGCCGGCCAGGGAGAGCACGCAAGCCCCAGTGCTGGCCAACAGGACAACGCCAGCTAGCGCCCGCCTGCTGGCCAGCGAGACCCCACCGGCCAGGGAGAGCACGCAAGCCCCAGTGCCGGGCAGTGAGACCCCACC
>NW_025737260.1:0-1105 GCF_021292245.1 Micropterus dolomieu
TTTGAATTTTACGTCAAATTTTGGATGATTTACACACTTCGTACTTTAACGAACTCCTCCTAGGGATTTAGTCCGACCGACCTCAAATTTCTGCTGTGCCTTCTAAAGGCATTGATGATGAAAAGTTGTGCTATTTGCAAGTTTTCGTCAATGGGCGTGTCCGTAGCGTGGCGTCAAAGATCAACTCTTCGCCATGACACGGAAGTTGTCGTAACTTCAGTGTACATGCTCACATCTGAACCAAACCTTACGTGCTTGATAACTCTCCCACCCCTCTATGGAGGACCGATCCTGACACAGTCAGAAATAAATACAGAAATAAATAAGTGCTCAATAAATAAATAAGCATCCAATTAAATACACAAAAAAATAAAGTAAATAAATAAATGTAGGTAGTAATTAAATTATACAAGGAGACATAAATGTATATATTTTAATTAGTGCCTTTACTTATTCACCTTTGTTATAATTACCTTATATATTTATTCTCCGTTATAATCTTCAACTTTATTTATTACTAATTTTTAAAATATATTTATTCATGTGTGTGTTTTAATATTTTTGTCTGTTTTATTCTTCCTTTGTATTTTTCTACCTTATTTGTTTTCACCCATGGTATTTATTTCTGCCTTTCCTTTTTAAATTTCTGTCTCATTATGCAAATGAGGAGGGGCTGTATCTCAAGGGGTCATCTTCTCTGCTATTGGTGGACCAGTCAGACAGGAGAGCTCTAGGCCTACTCTGCCTGCAGACATCAACGATCTTGCCCCTCACACAGTCAGATGGCTTCCTTCAGTGCGCTGAGGTGTTTAACAACTCTGAAGACACTACCAGCCATGTCTTCCTTCTCTTTTCACGTAGACGCTCCGACAGACAGTGCTTTCAGTTTGCTGCATGCATGGACACAGAACTGTGGTACAGGGAGAAGCACACGGTCAGCTAGCTGCAGCTAAATCTGGAGTGCACTCGTATTCAATTCTGTATGGTAAATTCAGTTTTAACGGAGCAGAGCGAGCTGACAGGCAGAGTTAGAGACTTTTTCTGTCCGTTTCTCTCTTTACAAAGACGCATGTTGCAGTCAGAGTCTTCTCTGAAGAGGGCAATG
>NW_025737261.1:0-579 GCF_021292245.1 Micropterus dolomieu
GAGTGTGTAAGAGAGTGTGAGTGTGTGAGAGTGTGTGAGAGTGTGTAAGAGTGTGAGAGTTTGAGTGTAAGAGAGAGTGTGTAAGACTGTGAGAGTTTGAGTGTAAGAGAGAGTGTGAGTGTGTAAGAGAGTGTAAGAGAGTGAAAGAGTGTAAGAGAGTGTAAGAGAGTGTGAGAGTGTGTGAGATTGTGAGTGTGTAAGAGAGTGTAAGAGAGTGAAAGAGTGTAAGAGAGTGTAAGAGTGTAAGAGAGTGAAAGAGTATAAGAGAGTTTGAGAGTGTGTGAGATTGTGAGTGTGTAAGAGAGTGTAAGAGAGTGTGAGAGTGTAAGAGAGTGTGAGTGTGTGAGAGTGTGTGAGAGTGTGTAAGAGAGTGTAAGAGAGTGAAAGAGTGTAAGAGAGTGTAAGAGTGTAAGAGAGTGAAAGAGTATAAGAGAGTTTGAGAGTGTGTGAGATTGTGAGTGTGTAAGAGAGTGTAAGAGAGTGTGAGAGTGTAAGAGAGTGTGAGTGTGTGAGAGTGTGTGAGAGTGTGTAAGAGAGTGTGAGAGAGTGTGAGAGTGTGAGAGAGTGTGAGAGTGTGAG
>NW_025737262.1:0-463 GCF_021292245.1 Micropterus dolomieu
CGTTTGTTGAGTTTCCTGGGAAGTGATGAAAGGACAGCATTGTAAGTGAGGGATAAGTGGTGGCGTAGACCCCCTCCCCTGTTCAATGACGGCTTCTCAACCCTGGTGTAGATGGCTTCCTTGACACCTCTTTCAAACCATCCATCTTCTCTGTCTAAAATTGGACCGCATACACTAGGAGTATCACTTTGGAGTATCAGAGAAACTCAGGAGGATTTTCAACAAACATAACATCCCTGTGTTTTTTAAACCCAAGAACACACTAAGACAGATGCGGGTACACCCCAAAGACCGCACACCCAAACACAAGAAAAGCAATCTAGTGTATGCGGTCCAATGCAGTGAGGAATGCACAGACCTGTATATTGGGGAGACTAAACAACCACTACACAAACACATGGCTCAACACAGAAGGGCCAACTCCTCAGGTCAAGACTCTGCAGTCTACTTACATCTGAAGGAC
>NW_025737263.1:0-675 GCF_021292245.1 Micropterus dolomieu
TAAAATACAAGGCCTCAAGCTGAAGTTAAAAAGGAAATTATTGACCGTGTTCGAACCTCATTCAAGTGAAACCTAAAGAAAAAGGAAACTTAAAGATGCCACTCTGTAAAGCCTGATGAAGGACAAATAGTTCTCCGAAACGTTGCAACAAGGCAGAGTGAAGCAGGACCAAGTAGGCCTGGATTAATAGGACAGGAAGATAGGAAAATTCATCGTAAGACATCCAAGTAGCATGCAGACATTAAAGGATTCGTGAAGTCCAATTTTTTGAACAAAGGCAAAGGTAATGCACTTTTGTTTTTTATCATGGGAAATGTGGGAAATGCTTCAAAACTCAAACAAGGAGGGAGTGTTTTTGCCTTTCTGGGGTCTCTGGAGGCGCATCACAGGACAGTGCACCAGACTGGCTAACGCAGAGCTTTGTAAGTCGTTAGCCAGCTCTTTTTCCCCTCCCCTAACCAGCCAGCGCCGTGTGTGTCCTCTAGAGGGCCTCACGGGGGTGGAGACACTCTTACCCAGCCCAAATCCCTCACCTTAACCTCAGTACTTACCGTGACTCACTCCTCAATTGGAAAAGACTCAAGTAGAAGACTCCTGGAAACCTAAAATACAAGGCCTCAAGCTGAAGTTAAAAAGGAAATTATTGACCGTGTTCGAACCTCATTCAAGTGAAAC
>NW_025737264.1:0-1027 GCF_021292245.1 Micropterus dolomieu
TATATTCATAGCGGCAAGTGCTATGTAGCTCCACATAGGGGACACAGGAAGTGACATATAACACCTTCATGCGGCGTCGGAACCGCGTAGGAAATTCACAGCCGCACCGGCAGAGCTCCAGAATATGCAACTCGGCCGGCTGACGCGTGGACGCGCTAGAAGTGCGAGGGCCCGCCCAACGCTGCTTGCGTTGCAGCTTGCAGCTTTAATTAGGGCCCGAGCACGACCGTGTGAGGTCCCTATTGAATTTGCTCGGATTATATTTTTTTTTTTTTTTTTTTTTTTTTTTTTTTTTCTGCAAAGTAGGCCCAAATGACATGGCCTAAACATACTCGAAAACTCACCAAAATTTGCAAACATGTCAGAACCGGTGAAAAATTTCGTATTCTACAAGTTTCGCACATGGGCGTGGCAAAATGACTCGCTAGCGCCACCTTGAAAATTGGAAATGATTAGCCCCTCGTTCACGTTCAACCTACATGTACGAAATTTTCTGGGGACATGTATCGTATCAAGACGCACAAAAAAGCCTCAAGAACCCATAGCCTAAAGTCAACAGCAAGTCGGCCATTTTGAATTTTATGGCCATTTTTGGATGATTTACACACTTCGTACTTTAACGAACTCCTCCTAGGGATTTAGTCGGATCGACGTCACATTTCTGCTGTGCCTTCTAAAGGCATTGACGATGAAAAGTTGTGCTATTTGCGAGTTTTCGTCAATGGGCGTGTCCGTGGCGTCGATGATTCGCAATGAAACAGGAAGTTGTTGTAACTTCAGTGTACATGCTCACATCTGGACCAAACTGTACATGTAGGATGAGAGTCCCGCCCTGAACACATGTACATGCCGACATTCACCCACAGTCATAGCGCCACCTGCTGGCAACAGAAAGTGACCTTTAACGAAGCAGCCCCCGCCGCACGTTTCACCTACGTGCACGAATTTTCTGTGGTACGTGTATCTTGTCCAGACGCACAAAAAAGCCTCTTGGAGCCATAGCCTAAAACCAACAGGAAGTCGGCCA
>NW_025737265.1:0-360 GCF_021292245.1 Micropterus dolomieu
CTGTGGTCCTGATGATGTCAGGGGGTCGCTGTGGTCATGTCAGGGGGTCACTGTGGTCCTGATGATGTCAGGGGGTCACTGTGGTCCTGATGATGTCAGGGGGTCGCTGTGGTCATGTCAGGGGGTCACTGTGGTCCTGATGATGTCAGGGGGTCACTGTGGTCCTGATGATGTCAGGGGGTCGCTGTGGTCATGTCAGGGGGTCACTGTGGTCCTGATGATGTCAGGGGGTCACTGTGGTCCTGATGATGTCAGGGGGTCGCTGTGGTCATGTCAGGGGGTCACTGTGGTCCTGATGATGTCAGGGGGTCGCTGTGGTCCTGATGATGTCAGGGGGTCACTGCGGTCCTGATGATGTCA
>NW_025737266.1:0-428 GCF_021292245.1 Micropterus dolomieu
CTCCTTTAAGTGGCTCCTGTTAGCTGCTCCTGTTAGCGGCTCCTGTTAGCATAGCATCTCCTAGAAGCAGGTCCTGTTAGCATAGCGGCTCCTTTCAGCGGCTCCTTTCAGCGGCTCCTGTTAGCTGCTCCTGTTAGCTGCTCCTGTTAGCATAGCATCTCCTAGAAGCAGGTCCTGTTAGCGGCTCCTGTAAGCGGCTCCTGTTAGCTGCTCCTTTAAGTGGCTCCTGTTAGCTGCTCCTGTTAGCGGCTCCTGTTAGCATAGCATCTCCTAGAAGCAGGTCCTGTTAGCATAGTGGCTCCTGTAAGCGGCTCCTTTCAGCGGCTACTGTTAGCATTGTGGCTTCTGTTAGCTGCTCCTGTTAGCGGCTCCTGTTAGCATAGCATCTCCTAGAAGCAGGTCCTGTTAGCATAGCGGCTCCTGTAAGC
>NW_025737267.1:0-366 GCF_021292245.1 Micropterus dolomieu
CAGCAGGCGAGACCAGAGGTGAGACAGCAGGCGAGACCAGAGGTGAGACAGCAGGAGAGACCACAGGTGAGACAGCAGGAGAGACCACAGGTGAGACAGCAGGAGAGACCACAGGTGAGACAACAGGTGAGACAGCAGGTGAGACAGCAGGCGAGACCAGAGGTGAGACAGCAGGCGAGACCACAGGTGAGACAGCAGGAGAGACCACAGGCGAGACAGCAGGAGAGACAGCAGGCGAGACCACAGGTGAGACAGCAGGCGAGACCACAGGTGAGACAGCAGGCGAGACCAGAGGTGAGACAGCAGGAGAGACCAGAGGTGAGACAGCAGGAGAGACCACAGGTGAGACAGCAGGAGAGACCAGAG
>NW_025737268.1:0-949 GCF_021292245.1 Micropterus dolomieu
TCAGGTTCACACTGGGTCCGACACTGGGCCGACACTGGGTCCAACACTAGTCTCACAACAGGTCCAATACTGGTCTGACATCGTGTTGACACTGGGTCTGACACTGGGCCGACACTGATCTGTCATCGGGTCTGACACCGGGTCCAACACTGGTCTCACATCAGGTTCACACTGGGTCCGACACTGGGCCGACACTGATCTGTCATCGGGTCTGACACCGGGTCCAACACTGGTCTCACATCAGGTTCACACTGGGTCCGACGCTGGGCCGACACTGGTCTGACATCGGGTCGACACGGGGTCCGGCGCTGGTCTGACATCGGGTCGACACTGGTCACTGGTCTCACATCGAGTCCGACACTGGGCCGACACCGGTCTGACATTGGGTCCGACACTAGTCTGACATCGGGTCGACACTGGGTCAAACACTGGTCCCACATCGGATTGACACTGGGTCTAAGGCTGGTCCCACATTGGGTCTTCACTGGGTCCGACACTGGTCTCACATCGGGTCGACACTGGGTCCAACACTGGTCTGACATTGGGTCCAACACTGGGTCCAACACTGGTCCCACATCAGATTGACACTGGGTCTAACGCTGGTTCCACATTGGGTCTTCACTGGGTCCGACACTGGTCTGACATCGGGTCGACACTGGGCCGACACTGGTCTCACATCGGGGCGACACTGGTCTCACATCGGGGCGACACTGGTCTCACATCGGGGCGACACTGGGTCCGACACTAGGCCGACACTGGTCTGACATCGGGTTGACACTGGGTCCGACGCTAGGCCGACAGTGGTCTGACATCGGGTCGACACCGGGCCGATGCTGGTCTCACATCGAGTCCGACCCTGGGTCCAACACTGGTCTCACATCGGGTTGACACTGGGTCCGACACTGGGCTGACACTGGTCTCACATCGAGTCCGACCCTGGGTCCAACAC
>NW_025737269.1:0-360 GCF_021292245.1 Micropterus dolomieu
CCAACCAAGAACTTTTGGTGTCTAAACCCAACCAAGTACTTTTGGTGCCTAAACCCAACCAAGAACTTTTGGTGCCTAAACCAACCAAGAACTTTTGGTGTCTAAACCCAACCAAGTACTTTTGGTGCCTAAACCCAACCAAGAACTTTTGGTGTCTAAACCAACCAAGAACTTTTGGTGCCTAAACCCAACCAAGTACTTTTGGTGCCTAAACCCAACCAAGAACTTTTGGTGTCTAAACCAACCAAGAACTTTTGGTGTCTAAACCCAACCAAGTACTTTTGGTGCCTAAACCCAACCAAGAACTTTTGGTGCCTAAACCAACCAAGAACTTTTGGTGGCTAAACCCAACCAAGTACT
>NW_025737270.1:0-3045 GCF_021292245.1 Micropterus dolomieu
GCTGTACATGCTCATACTTTTCATGTTCATACTTTTCAGTTGGCAACATTTCTAAAAATCCTTTTTTTGTATTGGTCTTAAGTAATATTCTAATTTTCGGAGATACTGAATATGGGATTTTCATTAGTTGTCGGTTTTAATCATCACAATTAAATGGAATAAACATTTGAAATATATCAGTCTGTGTGGAATGAAGGAATACAATATCCAAGTTTCCCTTTTTGAATGGAATTACTGAAATAAATCAACTTTTTGATGATATTCTACTTATATGACCAGCACCTGTACAATAACCACGCAAGATGGATATTGACTAATCTTTTACTTTGACAACAATTTTGCTTCAGGTTTATTGTAGGTGCATTTAAAAACAATCTACTATAAATTCTAAACCACTAGACGGATTTCATGTAATTCATCATCTGATGAGGTCATCCCCAAAAAACAGCAGTTGCAAACATTCTAATCAACAGTGACAATATCATGCATTTGACTAACAGAAAACTGTTCATTAACCATCTACTCCTCTCCTGCTGCTGCCAATATTATGAAGTTGCAGTACCAGAGGCTGCAGTTTCAGGACCTCAGCAATTCTAGGACCGCATTTGTAGGACCCTAGTTCTTTTGGGACATCGCCATAGTGCAGTGGTGGTGGTAATGCACAACAACACCCTACAGCTGCACACATTGGCCACATGCATATAATCAATAACTTAGGTTTAGGCACACACTCATTGGTTGTGGTAAGGCTAAATGGCTTTGGGGGGCTGTAAAGAGATAGCTAGCTAGATAACCAGTCAGCTAGCTGGCAGTATCAAAGTAAACAAGGGTCCTGTCTGCGGTCCTGAAACTGCAGCCTCTGATAAGCCTGATAAACTGATGAATAAACAGCAGTTCACACTTACATGAGTGTGTTGGGGAAGAACCATTTTATGAACGCCGAAATACAAGGAGTTAAAAGAAGAACTGCAAAAAAAATTTGACAGAGAATCATTTTTTCCACAGTTTGATAAAATGAGCTTCCCTGGTATTTAACATTGTGGGGCCAATAAATGTGTTGAAAAGCAGAAAATCAATAAAGTCTTGTTTTTCCTGATGTTTAAAATATACTGTCACAACTGCCAGTGGTGGAAGAAGTATTCAGATCCTTTAAGTAAAAGTACCACACTGTGAAAATATTCCACTACAAATAAAAGTCCTGCCATTCATTACTCCTGTAAAATGATCAACGACACCATGACAGACCCGTCCACCTCGCCAAAGAAACGATCGACCTGGAAAAGACAACGTGAACAAAGTTTGTTTGTCTGTTATTCTAGTTGAGCAACATAAACACAACACATCCATCCAGAAGGAGACACAGACAGTTGGACAGACCGCATCCTGTCCCTCCCCCATCACTTCAGGACAGAGCCCTGGGGCCCTTACTTTTCATCATTTATCTCCTTCCCCTGGGCAATATCTTCCGCAAATTTAATATTCAATTCCACTTTTATGCTGATGACACCCAGCTCTACCTCTCGACCAAATCATTGTCCTCTCTCTCTCCCCACCTCCACTTCAACTGGTCTAGAATTCAACTGACCGCATCATAACTCGAATACCCTCCATCCACCACATCACTCCTGTTCTCCAACGGCTTCACTGGCTCCCGGTCCTGTTCCGTATCTAATTCAAAGTCCTTCTGTTAACATTCAAGGCCATCCACAACCTTGCCCCTCCATATTTGTCTGATCTCCTGCAGGGTACAACTTCCACCCGCTCCCTTAGATCCTCTTCCTCCATACTGTCTGTCCCCCCTGCTCGTCTCACCACAATGGGGAGCAGAGCATTCAGCCACTCTGCCCCCCGTCTCTGGAACTCTTTACCACCCCAACTTAGAAACATCGATTCATTCTCCCATTTTAAATCGCAAATCAAAACACATCTGTTTAAAACTGCCTACCTCATTTGATGTAAATTTCTTGCTTGTAGCTTGTTTTAATGTTCTATTTTCTAGTTTTGCTGCTTTTAAATGTCTTTGCATCCCTGTACGGTGTTCTTGAGTGCCAAGAAAGGCGCCTTAAATAAAATTTATTATTATTATTATTATTATTATTATTATTATTATTATCAGTCAGCAGGTATCACAAACAACAATAATAGGCATACATTTTATTTGTAATGCACTTTACATTTGAAACAAATCTCAAAGTGCTACAGGTAAGATAATAAAACTAAGGTAAAAACATCAATATAAAATATAGATAGTGTAACGACAACATTTCATTAGATGCACTGGTGGGTGAGGAGGGACACCTTATATTCAATCCAAGCAGAAACAGGAAGCCAGTGAAGTGAATGGAGAATGGGTGTGATGTGGTCGTATTTTCGCACTCTCATCAGGATCCTTGCAGCCCTTTTCTGGACATACTGCAGTCTCTGCAGACTCTTGCTACGACCACGATGAGAAGTGGGTTACAGTAATCAAGTCTGGAGGAGACAAAGGCATGAACCAGTTTTTCATCATCAGCAAAGGTGAGTGTGGAACGGAGATTTTGCAGGGGTCTTTGATACGGGCTTCAAAGATGAATTGTGGGTCAAATCTTACACCAAGATTGGTGACTGTTGTGGAGAGGGGAATGTCATGACCACAGATAGTTAAACCGGTTATGGAGGATGACTGGATTTGATGTGAGGTGCCATCAAGAATTGCCTCAGTTTTGGAGCTGTTAATTAAAGGAAGGTGTGTTTCATCCACACCTTTATCTCCTCCAGACAGGCGGTGAGTGTTGAAGAAGATGATGTTGGTGAAGCTACAGAGGTGTGTGTCTGATTTCATGTATAGTTGTGCATCATCAGCATAACAGTGAAATGAAACTCCATACCGTCTACTGACATGGCTAAGGGGGAGGATGTAAATCAGAGGTCACTAATAGGCGGACCGCGGTCCGGATCCGGACCCAGCCGCCGTCCTCTCCGGACCGCCGACCTACAGCACATTTATTATTGAGACTTACTACCTCGTGATGGAGCGTTTCTATTTTAACCCGCGCAGCTTTTCTA
>NW_025737271.1:0-788 GCF_021292245.1 Micropterus dolomieu
TCTGTCTGTCTCTATGTCTGTTTGTCCTTCTGTCCATCTGTCTGTCTGTCTCTATGTCTGTTCGTCCTTCTGTCCGTCCATCCTTCTGTCCATCTGTCTGTCTGTCTCAATGTCTGTTTGTCCTTCTGTCCATCTGTCTGTCTGTCTCTATGTCTGTTCGTCCTTCTGTCCGTCCATCCTTCTGTCCATCTGTCTGTCTGTCTCTATGTCTGTTTGTCCTTCTGTCCGTCCGTCTGTCTGTCTCTATGTCCGTTTGTCCTTTTGTCCGTCCGTCCGTCTGTCCGTCCTTCTGTCCATCTGTCTGTCTGTCTCTATGTCTGTTTGTCCTTCTGTCTGTCCGTCTGTCTGTCTCTATGTCTGTTCGTCCTTCTGTCTGTTTGTCCTTCTGTCCGTCCTTCTGTCCATCTGTCTGTCTGTCTCTATGTCTGTTTGTCCTTCTGTCTGTCCGTCTGTCTGTCTCTATGTCTGTTCGTCCTTCTGTCTGTTTGTCCTTCTGTCCATCTGTCTGTCTGTCTCTATGTCTGTTTGTCCTTCTGTCCGTCCATCTGTCTGTCTCTATGTCCGTTTGTCCTTTCGTCCGTCCCTGCCGTCTGTCCGTCCTTCTGTCCATCTGTCTGTCTGTCTCTATGTCTGTTTGTCCTTCTGTCCGTCCGTCTGTCTGTCTCTATGTCCGTTTGTCCTTTTGTCCGTCCGTCCGTCTGTCCGTCCTTCTGTCCATCTGTCTGTCTGTCTCTATGTCTGTTTGTCCTTCTGTCTGTCCGTCTGTCTGTCTCTATGTCTGTTCGTCC
>NW_025737272.1:0-727 GCF_021292245.1 Micropterus dolomieu
CTTTATGGCAAGTTCTGTGAATTGGCCATCACCTGTGCTGACAATGCTGCCCGTTCCCTCAAGGCATTGGTGGTATAGTGGCGAGCATAGCTGCTTCCCAAGCAGTTGACCCGGGTTCGATTCCCGGCCAATGCATTCTCTCTAAAGGGTTCTCTGCCTTCTCGGATTGAGTTCTCAGGAGTGGGATTTCTTTGGCTCTGGTATGATAGGGGATCGTTTCCAGAGGGTGGGAACTGCTGAGTTTGTTAAAGTCCTAAAATTAGTTGAACCCTTTGAACAGTGCAGCAGGAGATCTCAAAGCGGTCTAAAATGGTGAAAAGGCAGATACAGTAGATGCCGTTCACCATAGCTAATGAAATTGTCTTTGAAACACATTTCAGTAATGCACACGGAATGTGACCATTTTTAAAAGACGTCCGCTCTAAACAGCAAAGCCCTCGGCACTTGGATACACGGTAAAAATACTTTCAAATGACAAGGTGCAAAGACTCTATATTGTTTGGTGCTAAAGGAAGGTTAGTGATGTCCACATTCTTTGTTCTTTCTTGACTTGATCCGCGCTCATCTGCCTTATCAGCAAAGGTCCATTTCTCCTGGAAAAGCAGGCGGTGTCGTGCGGGGGTTAGTTGTGGCCCCGAGTGGTGAAGGCGATGGACTAGAAAACAAACGCAGTGATTTCTTTGAACAATCGGGATAGTTGGATTCCGATTTCATCAAGCCTAATATG
>NW_025737273.1:0-549 GCF_021292245.1 Micropterus dolomieu
TAGGTTTAGGAAAACGTCCTGGTTTGGGTTAAAGTAAGTATGTTATATAAGTCACATGATGGAATTCACCAACACCACTAACTCAACAGTTACTTGGTGTCACATGGGACCAAGCTGGAAGCTTCCGGTCAGGGAACTGATGCGAACGCAGAAGTCCCTTAAACCTGCGTCCTCTCTAGCAGCCAGCAGGGGGGGCGACTTAAAGCTGCGTCCTCTCTAACAGCCAGCAGGGGGCGACTTAAACCTGCGTCCTCTCTAGCAGCCAGCAGGGGGCGACTTAAAGCTGCGTCCTCTCTAGCAACCAGCAGGGGGCGACTTAAAGCTGCGTCCTCTTTAACAGCCAGCAGGGGGCGACTTAAACCTGCATCCTCTCTAGCAGCCAGCAGGGGGCGAATTAAAGCTGCGTCCTCTTTAACAGCCAGCAGGGGGCGACTTAAAGCTGCGTCCTCTTTAACAGCCAGCAGGGGGCGACTTAAACCTGCGTCCTCTCTAGCAGCCAGCAGGGGGCGACTTAAACCTGCGTCCTCTCTAGCAGCCAGCAGGGGGCGA
>NW_025737274.1:0-1170 GCF_021292245.1 Micropterus dolomieu
AACAAATGGTGCCGTCAAGACAAGCACATGTTAAGGAGAGAGATGAAGAAGAAGTGCAGGCTGGATGTTAGCGGCTCAGAGGAAGTGTTCTTGAAAGAAGTGACTTTAAGACAACATTTAAATGTGATGTGGATGGAAATCTATGTCCTGATGTAAATGACAAAACATATGTTCATGTTTTGTTTATCACCACTAAGTTACTTTATTTGAACTTGTTTGACTTTTAGCCTTTGTGGAAAAAAGAATCTTTCTTCTAGTATTTGTAGTTCATGAAAAAAAACATTGTGCCCAAACAAAAGTGCATCCATCCAAAGTTAGTTTGTGTGCGTTTTGTTTTCCCTGAGCTAAATTTTGACTGAATAAAAGGGGTTTTGTTTCTTTTCATTAGTTTTTCATTTAGACACTTTCTGATTTGTTGTTTGTATGAAGAGTTAAGAGAAAACAACACTTTGCAGTTTTGGTGTTTGTCACCTGTTCTTAAAACCAGGCATTTGTTCTAACAGAGCATCAAAGTAATGAAGAAAACTGTGATCTGAATATGTCTTCATTTCTGCTGTAATCTATTATGATATTTAATAATAGGCAAAATCCAAACGCACAATATCAAACTTGGCTCACACTGAGCCCTCAGTCTAAAACCAAACAAAACAACTCTCCAACACTGTCTTTGTGATTCATCAGGGCCTTTTTTCAGAGACCAAGATCAGATAAACCCTAGATCAGTACGCCGGCAACTTACGCTGTGAACACCTCCTCCTTGGGGAGATCAAGATTTCTCCCTGACTCCTCCCCTCCTGTGGAGCCTGAGGCAGCTGTCTGACACACAGTTTCATTTATTCATTCACACTGTTGATGTCAAAGCACATCTGAACCCATTTAGATGCAGATGTTTAGTCTTTAGAAACATCAAAATCCCGGTCAGATATAATTGTTGAACGCAAACATGATCTTAAACATGAGCGCTTTTATGATCAATCTGTCATCGATTTATGGACAGAGACTCTCCGGACATCGTTCAGAATAAAATCTACAGGCTGCACTGTCCTGTATTACACTCAATGTGTTTTAACAGCATTTCATTAAACACCAAAGGAGCAAGATTTTTTTATCTGGCATTTATCTAAAACTTTACAGTCAGTTTGAAGCTGGACACATTTCCACTGCAAAAAA
>NW_025737275.1:0-3561 GCF_021292245.1 Micropterus dolomieu
AAGATGCGATACGCCAGACCCAACAATGCAGAAGAGCTGAAGGCCACTATCAGAGCAACCTGGGCTCTCATAACACCTGAGCAGTGCCACAGACTGATGGACTCCATGCCACGCCGCATTGCTGCAGTAATTCAGGCAAAAGGGGCCCCAACTAAGTACTGAGTGCTGTACATACTCATACTTTTCATGTTCATACTTTTCAATTGGCCAACATTTCTAAAAATCCTTTTTTTTTATTGGTCTTAAGTAATATTCTAATTTTTGGAGATACCGAATTTGGGATTTTCATTAGTTGTCAGTTTTAATCATCACAATTAAATGAAATAAACATTTGAAATATGTCAGTCTGTGTGTAATGAATGAATACAATATCCAAGTTTCACTTTTTGAATGGAATTACTGAAATAAATCAACTTTTTGATGATATTCTAATTATATGACCAGCACCTATAAATAATTTTGCACTGCATGACAAGCTGTAATTCATCTCATTAATCAAAAATTACTAAAAGAAACCTTTAAGTTATAAAGATCTGCTGTCTCAGCTAAAATGTTGACCTAAATAAGACACAAGCAGAGTGAGACTTCATGTACAACTAATTAAAAAACATCAGTTCTGGTTCAATGATCTGAAGATAAACAGAAATTTAACCAAATCAAATGAAGGCTTTATTTTTGCTGCATGAATTTCTGTTTCTTTTTCTGCCCAGCAACCCAGTGCTGCAGTGAAATCAAGGAAACTGTGCTGCTTTAAACTAAAGTGAGCAAAACCTTCACAGAGGTCCATCTCCTCACAGTCTTTACCACAGATGTAGCAGATTTAAGTTTCTGCCTGTAAGTCGAAACATTAAAACACCAACAACACCTGTTTCCTACAGTGGTGAAGTCGACAACAAGCTACAAGCTAATTTCCATCAAAACGACACATCCTCTGTGCTGCACAAATAACATTAGTCTCTGTGTGCAGCCAGCTGTGACAGGAGTGTGCAGGGAACGTCTACAAAGTGCAAAGCAGTAAAGGAATACAGAAATATTCAATAACTTAACTGTCATGCAGCGTAGCGACACCAAGATCCCGTCACACATCAACGGCCTCCTGTTGGTTTTAGTACGACAGTTAAAGAAGAAGCACCAACACACTGCTGCAGTGAAATCACTTCACACTGTGCTGCTCTGAAGCAAATCCTCCATGTAGAAATCCATGTGAGTTGGACAAGACTAAAAAAGACTAAAAGTAGCTGCTAGAGTGAAGACAAACTGAGTCCAAACACTAAGACCTCTAAATTGATGATCATGACCTTTATTCTGAATTCAGCTGCTCATAACGTTGAGCACTAGACTGCTTGTGATGAGCTCACATGCCTAAAAGAGGGACTAATTTATTTATGTTGGGGAGTTCTCCAGCATGTGTGAAATGACTGGTATGAAACTCTTAAGTGTCCCAGGGGGAGCTGTGTGAAGTCTGATAAATGTCCACCATAAATGCTTTTTATATACTGTATGTTTTGTACGCATCTATGTTTCAACCATTTGTATTCATAATTGTTCTGTTTATTTTTGTTTATGATCTTTGTTCAGCTGGAGGTCTGTAAAATGTTTGTGACAGTGAGAGCAACTTAAATTCTGATTCTTAAATAAATAATCTGACCGATTGTTTCAGGCTCAATACAAATACAATGTAAGGCTTTGTGTTTGTTGAGATGTTTGTAAAATGATCATTTTCTTCAGACTTTATGTGACTTTTGATATTTCATCTGTGAGCTTTGACTCATGTTTTCAGAATCAGTTTTAATGGCCAGACCCAGTAAAATAGATGATCTGTGTTTTCAGTTTCTGTCCTGCAGAGGGAGCTGCAACACCATCAGTGCTCTTTCATTCTAGTGGTGGAAGAAGTACTCATATACCAGCAGTACTACTCTGCAAATATACTGTGTTACATGGAAAAGTATAAGAACAAACACTTACTTACAGTATCAAAAGTAAAGTACTGGCTGGGCAGAGCAGCCTCTCTGAGAGAGTTATATATCACAGAGCTGGAGCTCATGTTTACTACATTATACACTGTTGGGTACGTTACAACAAAATATCACACTTTATAATTTAATCATATATATTTTATGTTGAATCTTAATCTACAAAGTAACTAAAGCTGTGTTGCAGTAAAAGTACAATATTTCCCTGTGAGATGTAGTGGAGAAGTATAAAGTACCTCAAAACTGTACTTAAGTACAGTACTTTAGTAAATGTACTATTGCCAATATGAACATTAATCCATTCAATTAAATTAAATAATATTCATTTTTATTGCCACTGAACAAGTAAAAGTAAAGCAAAATATAGTAAATAAGGTGGTTAAGCATCAATATGAGTAACTGACTGAACAGACACTGAAATATTAAAGCTGCACCTCAGACTGAGGCACGGCTCTGAAGAATCCAAAAGCTACTTACAACTTATAACATCTGATGTTTTGTTATAAATTAAACTACTCAGCAATTTATACAAGTAACAATGAATATTTGCTGCTTTACATTTGGATTGTTTATCTTCATCTGTATCAGTATAATTTATATCCACTTTTCCTTTTACTTCATGATAAAAAGTGAGTTTATAGATGTTTTGGTTCAAGCTTATTAGAAACTGTGATTTTATCTTAAACCAAAATATAAATTTCTACATTAGAAATACCCAACAACAGTTTGTTGATTTACAAACAATGAAGTTTGTAACATTTGTTCCGACTTTAATGTTAATGTGAAATATATTCACATTTTGAAATGCTGATTTTCTTCATCACTAAATCTTCACTGGAACATCATGTTTTTATGATGTTGCAACACAAATTCAGACTGAAGCAAAAAAAAATCTCTCTGTGTCTGTTGGATTCTTTCATCAGATCATTATTCCTCATCATTAATGTAAAGCAGGATGTTACTGCTGTAGTTGTTGAGCTGGAGCTCATTCTGAATGATTTTGTATCAGACTGCAGCAAATGATTGTTTTTGATTCTGGATCAATCTGCTGATTATTTCCTCCATTGAAAAATGATTTAAATGTGTCTTTCAAGGAACCAAACGCAGACGAAGCTGCAGGATGAGTTACAGAATAGTTTATAGGCAGGTTCTGGTGACAGGAGCCCAAAAGCACAAGACAAAACAGAAACAGCAGTAAGGACAACTTGTATAAACTGTTGGAAAGTTTAATTGATTAAAAAAACATATTTTAATATGTATTGTTCATAAAAATGTAAATGTGTAAAGTAACTAAAGCTGTCAGATAAATGTAGTGAAGTAAAAGGAGTAGAGTATCTCTCTCTGAGGCCATGAGATGTGGTGGGCTACAGTAGAAGTAGGAGGCATGAAAAGAAGAGACTCTGGAGCCAATCCCAGTTGACATCGGCAAAAGGCGAGGTACACCCTGGACAGGTCGCCAGTCTGTATAATATATATATAGCCTATATTTATATTTTATAATTAGTACAATTAGTAGTATTTTATAATTACTACTGATAATAATTAACACTGATAATATTAAATTGGGGGGGGTCTGGGAATCCTCCCC
>NW_025737276.1:0-1658 GCF_021292245.1 Micropterus dolomieu
TCTCACCTGTCTGTCTCTCACCTGTCTGTCTGCAGGCGGAGTGTCGGAGCAGCTGTCTCTTACCTGTCTGTCTCTCACCTGTCTGTCTGCAGGCGGAGCGTCGGAGCAGCTGTCTCTCACCTGTCTGTCTCTCACCTGTCTGTCTGCAGGCTGAGCGTCGGAGCAGCTGTCTCTCACCTGTCTGTCTCTCACCTGTCTGTCTGCAGGCGGCGCGTCGGAGCAGCTGTCTCTCACCTCTCTGTCTCTCACCTACTGTCTGCAGGCGGAGTGTCTGAGCAGCTGTCTCTTACCTGTCTGTCTCTCACCTGTCTGTCTGCAGGCGGAGTGTCGGAGCAGCTGTCTCTCACCTGTCTGTCTCTCACCTGTCTGTCTGCAGGCTGAGCGTCGGAGCAGCTGTCTCACCTGTCTGTCTCTCACCTACTGTCTGCAGGCGGAGTGTCTGAGCAGCTGTCTCTTACCTGTCTGTCTCTCACCTACTGTCTGCAGGCTGAGCGTCGGAGCAGCTGTCTCACCTGTCTGTCTCTCACCTACTGTCTGCAGGCTGAGCGTCTGAACAGCTGTCTCTCACCTGTCTGTCTCTCACCTGTCTGTCTGCAGGCTGAGCGAATGAGCAGCTGTCTCTCACCTACTGTCTGCAGGCTGAGCGTCTGAGCAGCTGTCTCTCACCTGTCTGTCTGCAGGCTGAGCGTCTGAGCAGCTGTCTCTCACCTGTCTGTCTCTCACCTGTCTGTCGGCAGGCTGAGCGAATGAGCAGCTGTCTCTCACCTGTCTGTCTGCAGAGTGAGCGAATGAGCAGCTGTCTCTCACCTGTCTGTCTGCAGAGTGAGCGAATGAGCAGCTGTCTCTCACCTGTCTGTCTCTCACCTGTCTGTCTGCAGGCTGAGCGAATGAGCAGCTGTCTCTCACCTGTCTGTCTGCAGGCTGAGCGTCTGAGCAGCTTTCTCTCACCTGTCTGTCTCTCACCTGTCTGTCTGCAGAGTGAGCGAATGAGCAGCTGTCTCTCACCTGTCTGTCTCTCACCTGTCTGTCTGCAGGCTGAGCGTCTGAGCAGCTGTCTCTCACCTGTCTGTCTGCAGGCTGAGCGTCTGAGCAGCTGTCTCTCACCTGTCTGTCTCTCACCTGTCTGTCTGCAGAGTGAGCGAATAGCAGCTGTCTCTCACCTGTCTGTCTGCAGAGTGAGCGAATGAGCAGCTGTCTCTCACCTGTCTGTCTCTCACCTGTCTGTCTGCAGGCTGAGCGAATGAGCAGCTGTCTCTCACCTGTCTGTCTGCAGGCTGAGCGTCTGAGCAGCTTTCTCTCGCCTGTCTGTCTCTCACCTGTCTGTCTGCAGAGTGAGCGAATGAGCAGCTGTCTCTCACCTGTCTGTCTCTCACCTGTCTGTCTGCAGGCTGAGCGTCTGAGCAGCTCTCTCTCACCTGTCTGTCTCTCACCTGTCTGTCTGCAGACGGAGTGTCGGAGCAGCTGTCTCACCTGTCTGTCTCTCACCTGTCTGTCTGCAGACGGAGTGTCGGAGCAGCTGTCTCACCTGTCTGTCTCTCACCTACTGTCTGCAGGCGGAGTGTCTGAGCAGCTGTCTCTTACCTGTCTGTCTCTCACCTGTCTGTCTGCAGGCGGAGTGTCGGAGCAGCTGTCTCTCACCTGTCTGTCTCTCACCTGCT
>NW_025737277.1:0-1519 GCF_021292245.1 Micropterus dolomieu
AATCAAATACAAGTTTTCCCATCTTAAATAGTAAAAGAAAATGGAAATCAAAATGTGGCAGTCAGCGCTGATAATGTGGTGAGCCGCCACAAACAAATGAATGTATGGGAAACACTGTACTGGATATCACTCACTATATTAACCAGTAAACACAAACCCAGCACTAAACAAACAGAACGGAAGTTAACTTTGGGCTGGGCGTGTCACCTTGGCAATGCGTCCCATGAAAGCGTCTATACAGCAGCATAAAAAAAAAGTCGGTTTTTTTCTCCCTTAACTTTTCAACACCAGCTTTGCCTTCTGTCGCATGTTTTCTATAGGCTACGTGATTTTTGTCCGCATTTCAACCGTTTATTTAGCCTATGTCTGATGCGTGTGTGACTGATTGACTAGTCACTCATAGTAAACCGCCTCGGCTATGAGCCAACTCCAAAATCGCTGGAGAAAAGTGAGGGGGGACAAAACATAGATTTTGATGGCTCCTCCTAAATGTCAATAATTGTCGCAAAAGGGGTACCAAGGGCGTTGAAAAGCCTACCATGTTTTTAAGGAGTCTGTTCACACTGATATAATCTAATAAAAATGTTTATCTTGCGAAAGTTGAAAATATTAAACAGTAATATGGCAACTGAAAGTCCGGCACCCACAGTGTCTGCTTAGAACAAATAGTAGTTATAGTAGTAGTTGAGGACCCCTGATGTAGAGGTCAGTTAAATAATAGCATACTTCCATTGGTGGTTTAAAATAAGTTTTAATTAGTTTTTAATTAGTTTATTTTTGCTGTAAAAAGGACATTTCATGAGAAAGCTAGTGCAGTGAAAATCATCCAACATCAAATGTGGACACTCCTATGCATCAGTCTCCACAATGGACTGTGAAAGGGCTTTAAAGTCAAGATGCTTTGCTCCTTATAGCCAAAAAGACATTGGTGCATTACAGTGTTGGTTGGCATTAGCAACCTGCTGGTAACTAGTCATTTATTATACTAATGCTTATGATATCCCATTAAAATGACCACCTGTTTGAATGTAAATCCTATCTTACTTCATACAGTCCAGTGTTTCCAGTTTTCACAGTCCAGTGCGGCCCGCCAGAGTCTAATTTGATCCGCCACAGTTTCCTAATGAAGCAAAAACATTCTCAATTTTCTCATTATAACATAAACTGTCTGTATCATTGTGTTTCACCATTGATTTGGCAAAGTATCTGTACGTATCTGTCAAACAAACTAAAATTGAAAGCACCATATGGCACTGTTCCCTTATCAAATCGCAAGAGAGTGCAATTTAATTAAACAAGTAGGCCTATACATATAAATAAGATATTAAAGCAATATAAATTTATCAATATAAAATTAAAAGTTATTTTAGTAGCCCGCGAGCATTGGTGCTCACTCGGAGTGGAAGTAAGTACGGAGAGGGAGTAGCAAGCAGTTTCGGAAGAGCCCATGGCACGCTCCTCAGAGGGGTTGTTTTGTATTGGCTGATATGGTTTGGGGGCGTGGTTGTGGAAAATTGGC
>NW_025737278.1:0-719 GCF_021292245.1 Micropterus dolomieu
AAACCAGCCTGACGTCATCCTGAAACCAGTCTGTAATCAGTCTGCAGAAACCAGCCTGACGTCATCCTGAAACCAGCCTGACGTCATCCTGAAACCAGTCTGAGGTCATCCAGAAACCAGCCTGACGTCATCCTGAAACCAGTCTGAGGTCATCCAGAAACCAGTCTGCAGAAACCAGCCTGATGTCATCCTGAAACCAGTCTGAGGTCATCCAGAAACCAGCCTGACGTCATCCTGAAACCAGTCTGTAATCAGTCTGCAGAAACCAGCCTGATGTCATCCTGAAACCAGTCTGAGGTCATCCAGAAACCAGCCTGACGTCATCCTGAAACCAGTCTGTAATCAGTCTGCAGAAACCAGCCTGACGTCATCCTGAAACCAGCCTGACGTCATCCTGAAACCAGTCTGAGGTCATCCAGAAACCAGCCTGACGTCATCCTGAAACCAGTCTGTAATCAGTCTGCAGAAACCAGCCTGACGTCATCCTGAAACCAGCCTGACGTCATCCTGAAACCAGCCTGACGTCATCCTGAAACCAGCCTGTAACCAGTCTGCAGAAACCAGCCTGACGTCATCCTGAAACCAGTCTGTAACCAGTCTGCAGAAACCAGCCTGATGTCATCCTGAAACCAGTCTGAGGTCATCCAGAAACCAGTCTGTAACCAGTCTGCAGAAACCAGCCTGTAACCAGTCTGCAGAATCCAGTCTGTAACCAGTCT
>NW_025737279.1:0-9969 GCF_021292245.1 Micropterus dolomieu
AACAGTAACCTTGGAAACAGTGGTCCCAGCTCTTTTCAGGTCATTGACCAGCTCCTCCCGTGTAGTTCTGGGATGATTTCTCACCTTTCTTAGGATCATTGAGACCCCACGAGGTGAGAGCTTGCATGGAGCCCCAGTCCGAGGGAGAGTGACAGTCATGTTTAGCTTCTTCCATTTCCTAATGATTGCTCCAACAGTGGACCTTTTTTCACCAAGCTGCTTGGCAATTTCCCCGTAGCCCTTTCCAGCCTTGTGGAGGTGTACAATTTTGTCTCTAGTGTCTTTGGACAGCTCTTTGGTCTTGGCCATGTTAGTAGTTGGATTCTTACTGATTGTATGGGGTGGACAGGTGTCTTTATGCAGCTAACGACCTCAAACAGGTGCATCTAATTTAGGATAATAAATGGAGTGGAGGTGGACATTTTGAAGGCAGACTAAGAGGTCTTTGAGAGTCAGAATTCTAGCTGATAGACAGGTGTTCAAATACTTATTTGCAGCTGTATCATACAAATAAATAGTTAAAAAATCATACATTGTGATTTCTGGATTTTTATTTTTTTTTTAGATTATGTCTCTCACAGTGGACATGCACCTACGATGACAATTTCAGACCCCTCCATGATTTCTAAGTGGGAGAACTTGCAAAATAGCAGGGTGTTCAAATACTTATTTTCCTCACTGTATTGTCTGCTTGTTTATCAGCCAAAGAATATACTTTATGTACCTCTCTGAGTAGTTTTGTCTTTAGTCTGTTTAAAAACACCACCAGAATTGTGGGTTTCACTCTAAATTAATGATGCAGATGATCACCTCACCTGATTTAAGAGAGGTTGCTGGCATGTAGCTCAGTAATTGTCGACTCAATGCAAACTGTCATTCAGCATTTCTTTCACTGGCCTTTCTTTAGAAATGAGTTTGGTTTATTTTCCATATTCCATCCACTACAGCAGTTGCTATGAGCAGTTGCCCTCATTGAGCTTCACAACGGTTCTTCAGAATCCCATGGATCCTACATCCATGTTCTATACAGTATATGGTCTTGCCTCGACTCCTGGCTCTCTTAGAGTAGCAGTACACAATTACCAAAAAATGAAAATGTTTTGACATAACATGAATATCAAATATACAAATATATACTATATATATAATATATAATGTATATCTTCTAGGAATAGTATAAGAAAACTACACAGATGTATAAACAGTATAGACTCCACAGAGGCTGCTGTCACAAACACACAAACAAAGCAAACAGTGTAGAGTGTATACACAAACACACACACACACACACACACACACACACACACACACACACACACACACACACACACACACACACACAAAGCTACGTTGAACGCAGGGAGTGAATCCTCAGATTGTTTCCAAAAATGTTGAGCTGAATGAGCACTCACAGGTGTGACAGGGAGTGTTAACAGCAGACAGGCCTCACACACGTCACTGAAGATAGACAGGAATGTAGAAGTCACTGCTGCAGTATCCACCATGAGCATTTTAACTAGACCCCAGCATGCATCTGTTGTTTACTGGGTGTACGCATGCTACATAGTAGTAATGAGTTTAGTGTGCTAGCTACACCAAACCTCCCGGGAACCCACGATCCTGTCCTGTTCATGACAAAGAGAGAGAGAAGCCCAACACAATATCCACACATATACCAAAACAACAGTAAAGGTGGTAGTGGCACATCAATGAAAATGAATAATAGTACTAATAATGATAGAAATATTAATCATAATAATAATGGGACTAATAATAATGGGAGCAGCAGAAACCCGCAACCACAACAAGAGGGACAAGAAAGCACAAGACTACGCAAAAGGGAACAAGTGGAGTTAGAAACATGCATTAATGGGATAAGAATGCATATAGGTAGAGAGGGAGAGGAGGAGAGAGGAGCTCAGTGCATCATGGAAAGTTCCTCCGCAGTCTAGCCTATAGCAGCAAACTAAGGGATGGTTCAGGACTCACCTGAGCCAGCTCTATAAGCTTTGTAAGTCTTATGCCTATGTGTTTCTGTCCTCTCTTCAGTCCTGGACTCACAACATATCTAAAGAGAAGGAGTTCTTGATGAAGCTGGTGAAGGCTGGTGTTATCCAGGACTGGACCAATGGGATCTGTGGTGCAGGATGCTGATGGTCTGCTCTCAGTTTCATGGCTCCTGGATGCAGCACTGTGCTCGCTTCCATCTGCTTTAGCCCCTGAAGAGGGAAACATACAGCTCTGTAGGCCATGTTTCCAGAAGAGAGCAGCTGTCACACAATGTGGTCTGTGCAGACTGAGTATATGAGGCTTACTGACCTGGACACATTGTCCCAGTGTTGCATATTGACTTGTTATAATCAGTTTGCCTCTGTATTGGAACGAAGTATTTAGCTTGTCCTAGTTTGCAGGTTAGTGTATATTTACATGGATTTGGAACCCTGGCTCAGGGGTACGTCAGGGGATCAAACCAGCACCTAGATCAGGCCGCCCTACTGCTAGAACTGCAGCAGGCTGGAGAGAGGAGGAGAGGATGAAGATGTTGGGTTTAAACATTGAGCCTGTGCCAAGAATACCTCTACAAGTGTCCTTCTGTGCACACATCTGAATGTAATCTCCATCAAACATAGTCAATTGTTTATATCTTCCAGTTTCTGTGTTAAACAGGGTGCACACTCCATAATACATAACTCAGCCGTCCTGGAGCAGCCTCTGATATCAGACGGTAAACCCTCCTTTCATCATGACAAAATGGCAATCATCGGAGCTGGTTGAGTGGGTCAGAGTCAATATGAAGCTAGAAAGCTGGGGAACACAAGGTAACAAGAGCTCCTCAGCAGCAACATGAAATTCACAGTCCAGATCACCACACTGATTCCTCAGATGCAGCAGAGTCACATTACGTTTGTTGTCATGAAGCAGCAGGAAACTGACCTCTCAAGAAATGTCCACTGGATGTGGAGCTGCATTTGGCTTCCAATGCAGCTGGAGCAACGCATGTCTGAAGCAGTTCTGAAAAAGTTCTCCTGTGAATGTACAGAAATGCCTTTATTTAGACTAATATTTAATGATGCATTTCATTTCTTATTTTCTCAGCCTCTGTGTACAAACGGCTACAAACGTTTTTTCTTGTTTGTTTATGTTTAGTTACTAGTTATTTTAACAAAAAATTCTGATTTTGGGACACAAAACATAAAAATGTGAGGACAGCTGAAATGATTAGTTGGTTAAGCAATTGACAGAATATTAATGTTCATAATTGTCATTTTTCATGCAAAAACATTTCCTGGTTCCCGCTTCACAAATGTTAGAATTTTCTGCTTTTCCTTTTAATTATTTTAATTTAGTTTTCATCATGCTGAGGTTTGGACTGTTGGTTGGACACAACAAGCACTGTGAAGCTGTCACTTTGGACTCTGGGTAACTCACACCGCATTTCTCACTGTTTTCAGAGTCTTTACAACGCAAGCAATGAATTGAATAATGGGGAAAATTATCAGACAGATTGATCCAGAATGAAAGTAATCATTAGCATACTAAATAGTTCAGAATGAGCTTCAGCTCAACACCTACAGCAGCAACATCCTGCTTTACATTAATGCATGAGAAATAATAATCTGATGATAGAAATATAACAGGGACATTATACTGCTTTTAAGACTGTAGTAATGTTTCTTGATTTTCCTCTTTTAATTAATTAAACATGTCAATGCAAAACTTGTAACAGAGTATTTTTACATTGTGGTATTAGTACTTAAAATTCAAAGATCTCAATACTTCATCAACCACACAGAGTCTTAAAAGTCCATTTTTTAATGTGTGACCTGTGTCTTAGGTCACTGTTGTGTAGGTCAGACTAGACAGGGACATGTTGTGTTCCCCAGCTTTCTAGAAACAGTATAGGCTCTTCCACAGGAGTGTGCTCTGTATTGGAAAGGTCCATTTCGAAAGGCATATCTTTGATTTTACTTTAAACAATCCGTTTTCATTATTTGTTATCAGCCTGTGTTGTCACTCCACTGAACAGTAGCTTTATGTGCCCATCCTACTCAAAAGAATACGAGCATCTCCTTGTTTCACACTTATTACACTGAGAATGTTGACAAATGGAGAGCATGTATACAACACCCCAAACATTTGTAAATCCGAGCTGTTTGTCTTTCTGTTTGACAAATCAAATCCATTGCTTCATGACTGATAGCTGAACCATATCAGTGAAGTAAAACAATCAATTTTAGTTTATTTCAATCAGTTTCATACATTGTATGTTCACACTGTTAACTAAATAAGATTGATTACTGAAGTGACTGGAGGAAAGCCACTTCATGAGAGATCTGATCTATGTTTTAGGTGGTTCCTCAGCTTTAAATGAACTGTGCAGCCACTACCCTGTCTGTAGCCATAGTACCATGTAAGCCAATCGTGAGTACAGTCATATGCTCAGCACTCAGCCAATAACATGAGAGTTAATGATGGTTTTAAGTTTCTGCTGAAGTTGACTGTTGACTGTTTTCATGGTGACTTCAGCCAAGATTAATAAAACAACCCCCCTGGCTGGATCATAATAATGATGTCCTGAACAGGCAGAGGACATTTCATGCTATGTAGTGTGTGACAGGCATTTGCCTCACAACATCTTGACGAAGACTTGTGTGGCAGATTTTTTTTCTGTCTCTCATTTTTTTGTCTTCTACCAAACTTTAATCAGCCATTTTATGAGTGGGTGCCTCTTGCTGCCTAAAATGTAATTTATGTGTATCAAATGAATGATTTTGTGATTTTGCTGATGCTGGTTAATCCCCGAGTCCCCCTTCTCTTAAGATGTTCTGTTAAACACAGGCTTTATGAATCTATCTCACTTTATTTACCAAGATCAAGTGTATTGTGAAGTCTGTGTGTGTGTGTTTGTGTTGCTTTATATACTCCGCCCTTCATGGTGTGTGCTCCTCTCACTGTAGGTGTTTGTGGACTTGATGCCGGTCAAATGTTCAAGCCAAAGTATTCATATATTTATTGTTGGCTGTGCACAAGAACACGTCAAAAAATAAAGATATAGAAATGCTGTATTTCTGATGTGTCTGTTCTTTTAACAAGTTACATTGTGAGAATTGTCTGAAGTGCACTGATAATCATCTGTTACAAACGTGTTGTTGAGAAAATGAAACTCAATAAATAATAAACAATTTACTAGAATCCTAATAGAAAAGTCTGCTGACTTAACACACAACGCACAGCAGACATTGCACCACTGATTTAAACTTTTGTGCAAAACAGCCAAATATTTCTATCCAGCACACTCACGCTGAAGTTGTTTTATGATTAGAATTGTTGATGTGATAAATACGTGTCTGTTCCTTTCTTTACAATGTGGGTCTTATTTGGCAGTTTTGGCATATTTCTGTCAGTAATGATAACATTGCATCATTATCAATAATTTGAGCCAAAAAGAATTATGTGCTCAGCAAAATGATTTGCATGATTGCTTAGAGGCATAATAACCTCGCTCACTCAGTTTTAGAAGGATTTTAAATTCTATTCTGGATTTTACAAGAAGCCAAAGCAGAGAAGCTAAAACAGGAGAAATGTTGGCTGTTTCCGAAATCACCCACTACTCACTATATAGTGAGCTCGCCATTTTGTAGTGCTGTCCAAATGTATCGTGTTAATTATTATACATTATATAGTCCACTCAATGTATCCCAGAATGCATTTTGAAAAGTAGTGTACAACCGATTGTCACTAATCAAGCCATATATACCATCATGCACTGCGCTGATAGAAAAAACTGATTGTCCTACGGCAATGACGTAATTAACAGCGCCGAAATAACGATCGGGGTAGTGTCCAAAAGTGTTGTTTTAATAATGCGAGTGAGCTCACTATATAGTGCTCTACATAAATTCCCTACATAAGGGGTAGGGAGTAGTGAATGAGAGGGGATTTCAGACACAGCCATGATCTCTTTTCCTGGTTCCTGTCAGAACACGTGTGCAGCATTCTGCATCAGCTGAACAGTCTTAATGGATTTCAGTAGCCTGATAATAAGGAATTGCAGTAATTAAGCCTAGAAGTAACAAATGCACTGACAAGTCTTTCTGCATTATTGTTAGATAGGATGTTCCTGATTTTTGCAGTATTACGTAGGTGGAAAAAAGGCGGTCCTTGAAATTTACTTAATGTGAGAGTTAAACAACTTGATCAAAGATAACTCAGAGATTCCTCACAGTGGTGCTGGAGGCCAGGGCGATGCGGAGGTGCTTAGGCACCAGAACATAAACTTCAGCTTTATCTGAGTTTACCATTAGAAAATTACAGGTCATCCAGGTTTTAACATCCTGAAGGTATATTTGGAGCTTAACTGAGTATCATCTGCATAACAATGAAAGTTCATGGAGTGTTTTCTGATAATATTGCCTAAAGGAAGCGTATATAAAATTAAAGCTGCAAGCAGCGTTGGGCAGGCCCTCGCACATTTAGCATGTTGGGGCGAGACGCTGCCGTGGTGCATATTCTGGAGCTCTGCCGGTGCGGCTGTGAATTTGCTACGCGGTTCCGACGCTGCACGAAGGTGCCTCACTTGCTGTGTCCCCTTAGTGGCGCTACATAGCACATGGCGGTATGAATATAAATCGGTATTGGCAGGTAGATGTCTTCGGGGTGGGAGAGTTATCAAGCACGTAAAGATTTGTTCAGATGTGAGCATGTACACTGAAGTTACAACAGCTTCATGTGTCATGGCGAAGAGTTGATCTTTGACGCTACGCCACGGACACACCCATAGACGAAAACTCACAGATAGCACAACTTTTCATCGTCAATGCCTTTAGAAGGCACAGCAGAAAGTTGAAGTCGATCCGACTAAATCCCTAGGAGGAGTTTGTTAAAGTACGGAGTGTGTAAATCATCCAAAAATATCCGTAAAATTCAAAATGGCCGACTTCGTGTTGGGTTTAGGGCATCGCTCCAAGAGGCTTTTTGGTATGTCTGGACATGATACATGTGCCACAGAAATTTTATATATGTAGGTCAAACATGCGTCCGGGGCTGCTTCTTTAAAGGTCACTTCCTGTTGCCAGCAGGTGGCGCTATGACTGTGAGTGAATCTTGGCATATACATGAGTTCAGGGCGGGACTCTCATCCTACATGTAAGGTTTGGTGCAGATGTGAGCATGTACACTGAAGTTATAATAACTTCCTGTTTCATGGGGAATTATCGACAACACGGATACGCCCATTGACGAAAACTCACAGATAGCACAACTTTTCATCGTCAATGCCTTTAGAAGGCACAGCAGAAATTTGAAGTAGATCGGACTAAACGCCTAGGAGGAGTTCGTTAAAGTACGGAGTGTGTAAATCATCCAAAAATGACCATTAAATCCAAAATGGCCAACTTCCTGCTGAGTTTAGGATATGGGTTCTAATGATGCTTGCAGCATTTACACCCAATAATCAAAATTACTAAAGGTAAGCTACTTACGAAGTCTAATGTGCTCACTACACAGGTTCACTACTCGCAATGGGGGGTGGTGATGGAGCAGTGGATAAGACGCATGCCTTTGGTGTGAGAGTCCCGGATTCAATCCCCCACTGTGACATGTCCACCAGTGTGTCCCTGAGCAAGACACTTAACCCCTTGTTGCTCCAGAGGCATGTGACCTCTGACATGTATAGCATTAAAAATGAATGAAGAAATGGAAACAGACAATACACACAGTATACAGGTCCAGGTTGCGAATAGCAGAGAGAGAGGGAGTTCCTGTCAGTGGGGCTTAAAATGGCTGCTGTCATCCAGGTGGCAGCAATCAGCTCTGCAGAACCAATCCAGTGTGCCCACCTGTTCTCCGTTACCTGTATATACACACACTCTAAGGGAGGAGACAGCTGACAGTGCGGGGTGAGATAAACAAATAACAAAATATGGCCAGGGTCATAATACTATACAGAAAGTCACACAGCTGTTTGGCGACTACTTTCTCAAGGATCTTAGAGAGAAATGGAAGGTTAGATCTAGGTCTATAGTTGGCTAAAACCCCTGGATCAAGGTTAGGCTTTTTCAGAAGAGGTTAAATTACAGCTACTTTAAACTGAAATTAGCATAGGAGTCCTCCGTTACTTTGTGACTTGATAATGAATTAAAGGCTGATGGACTAACATCCTTAAATTTTGCCACAGCACTATCAGACAGACATCTTCTATAGAAATTTTTTCCTAGTAGCATGTAGTTCAGCAATACAAACTCAAAAGTTATCAAATAGAGGTCAGATAAAAAGGAATTCTGTGGGAACACTATTAAATGTTCAATTTCAATACCATATACTAGAACAAGGTCGAGGGTGTGGTTAAAACAGTGAGTCGGTTTATGAACACTTTGAGAGAAGACAATTGAATCTAACAGAGAGATAAACGCAGTACTGAAGTTGTCATTCTCAACGTCCACATGAATATTAAAATCCCCTACAATAATAACTAAAGTTGACAAAAACTCTGCAAATTGAGATAAGAATTCAGAGTACAGACCAGGTGCTCGGTACACTATAACAAAAAGAATTGGTTGCGGTGATTTCCAACTTGGGTGTGAAAGACTAAGATAAAGGCTTTCAAATGAGTTATAATTTAGTTTAGTGTGAGTTGATTAGTAGGTTAGAGTCCAAGATAGCTGCAACTCCACCTCCTCGGCCTGTGCCTCGAGGAATGTGAGTATTAATATGACTGGGAGGAGTGGATTCATTTAGGCCAACATATTCTCCATCACCCTGCCAGGTTTCAGTAAGACAATATAAATCAATATTATAATCTGATATTAATTCATTCACTAGTACACCTTTAGAAGAGAGAGATTTGATGTTTAAGAGTCCACTTTAAATTCCCCTATTCTTTTGCACTACTGCACTTGTGTTTTTTATTTTTATGAGGTTTTTATGTACAGCTCCTCTTCTGTTTATCTTTGATTTAAATAATTTCAATGATCAGGGGACAGACACCGTCACTATGGGGTTTTGGGTGGGTAACTGCTGAAATGGAGGAGCAGAGAAGTGTGTTAGACTGCAACTCTGCCTCCTGGTCTCAACTCTGGGTTGTCATGGATTTGGTCCACTAATAAACATGGCCAGATTTCTAGATATGAGAGCTGCTCCTTCCCAAATGGGATGGATGCCGTCTCGCTGAATCAGACCAGGTCTTCCCCAGAAAGTCTGCCAATGAACTACAGTCCACAGCGTTTGCTGGACACCACCTCGACAGCCAGTGGCAAAATGATGACATACAGCTATACATGTCATCACTGGTCAGATTTGGCAGGGGTCCAGAGAAATGGTGTATGTATGGGAATTGTGTATGTACACACCGACTCAACATTAATCTTGGCGACCTCCGACTGGCGTAAACGGGAGTCATTACCGCTGACGTGAATAACAATCTTAATAAACAATTAAAGCTGCAAGCAGCGTTGGGCGGGCCCTCGCACTTGTAAGCGCGTCCGCGTGTGAACCGGCCGAGTTGCATATTCTTGAGCTCTGCCGGTGCGGCTGTGAATTTGCTATGCGGTTATGATGCCGCATGAAGGTGTTATATGTCACTTCCTGTGTCCCCTATGTGGAGCTACATAGCACTTGCCGCTATGAATATAAATCGGTATTGGCGTGTAGATGTCTGCGGGGTGGGACAGTTATCAAGCACGTAAAGTTTGTTTCAGATGTGATTATGTACACTGAACAATAATGTACCCAAACAATAAAATAAATTCCTTTTATATTTCCCTGCCTTGTTGTTTATGTGTACATACAGAGGAAGAATGTGAGAACAGCACACATTTCATCGTTACTGTGTTTCTGCTCCAGCCTGCCTAAAAGAAAAGCGTTTTGGGGATTAAATGGACTTTATTAGCTGCTGCAGTGCAGGATGAACTCAGAATAGACCCATTTCTCACCTTATTATTCTAAATCATGCAACGAAGAAGAAGAAATGCA
>NW_025737280.1:0-611 GCF_021292245.1 Micropterus dolomieu
GTAACTAGAGTAACCAGCGTAACTAGAGTAACTAGAGTAACTAGAGTAACTAGAGTAACCAGCGTAACCAGCGTAACCAGCGTAACCAGAGTAACCAACGTAACCAACGTAACCGGAGTAACCGGAGTAACTGGAGTAACCAGCGTAACCAGCGTAACCAGAGTAACCAGAGTAACCAGCGTAACTAGAGTAACCAACGTAACCAGAGTAACCAGAGTAACCAGCGTAACCAGAGTAACTAGAGTAACTAGAGTAACCAACGTAACCAGAGTAACCAGAGTAACTAGAGTAACCAGAGTAACTAGAGTAACCAGCGTAACCAGCGTAACCAGAGTAACCAGAGTAACTAGAGTAACCAACGTAACCAGAGTAACCAGAGTAACTGGAGTAACCAGCGTAACCAGCGTAACCGGAGTAACCAGAGTAACCAGAGTAACCAGCGTAACCAGAGTAACCCGCGTAACCAGCGTAACCAGCGTAACCAGAGTAACCAGCGTAACTAGAGTAACCAACGTAACCAGAGTAACCAGAGTAACCAGCCTAACTAGAGTAACCAACGTAACCAGAGTAACCAGAGTAACCAGAGTAACTAGAGTAACCAGTGTAACCAG
>NW_025737281.1:0-597 GCF_021292245.1 Micropterus dolomieu
TTTGCAAATTTTGGTGAGTTTTCGAGTATGTTTAGGCCATGTCATTTGGGCCTACTTTGCAGAAAAAAAAAAAAAAAAAAAAAAATAATAATAATCCGAGCAGATTCAATAGGGACCTCACACGGTCGTGCTCGGGCCCTAAATATAATCCGAGCAGATTCAATAGGGACCTCGCACGGTCGTGCTCGGGCCCTAAAAATTAAAGCTGCAAGCAGCGTTCGGCGGGCCCTCGCACTTGTAGCGCGTCCGCGCGTGAGCCGGCCGAGTTGCATATTCTGGAGCTCTGCCGGTGCGGCTGTGAATTTCCTACGCGGTTCCGACGCCGCATGAAGGTGCTATATGTCACTTCCTGTGTCCCCTATGTGGAGCTACATAGCACTTGCCGCTATGAATATAAATCGGTATTGGCGTGTAGATGTCTGCGGGGTGGGAGAGTTATCAAGCACGTAAAGTTTGTTTCAGATGTGACCATGTACACTGAACAATAATGTACACAAACAATAAAATAAATTCCTTTTATATTTCCCTGCCTTGTTGTTTATGTGTACATACAGAGGAAGAATGTGAGAACAGCACACATTTCATCGTTACTGTGTG
>NW_025737282.1:0-362 GCF_021292245.1 Micropterus dolomieu
AACTTTACACTATAAAATAACAATTTAAATGATGACAATAGCTATAGAGTTTCAGCGTTGTGATCTTAACTTTACACTATAAAATAACTCTTTAAATGATGACAATAGCTATAGAGTTTCAGCGTTGTGATCTTAACTTTACACTATAAAATAATAATTTAAATGGTGACAATAGCTATAGAGTTTCAGCGTTGTGATCTTAACTTTAAACTATAAAATAACTCTTTAACTGGTGACAATAGCTATAGAGTTTCAGCGTTGTGATCTTAACTTTACACTATAAAATAACTCTTTAAATGATGACAATAGCTATAGAGTTTCAGCGTTGTGATCTTAACTTTACACTATAAAATAACTCTTTA
>NW_025737283.1:0-2094 GCF_021292245.1 Micropterus dolomieu
AACCAGTAAGATTCCTTATATATTATATATTAAAATAGGCACTTATAATGATTTCAACACCACTACTCCTCCACCTACCAGCAACCAGCCAAAATACTGCTTATCCACCTACCAACAACCAGCCAACCAGTAAGATTCCTTATATATTATATATTAAAATAGGCACTTATAATGATTTCAACATCACTACTCCTCCGCCACGCAGAGCCTGCTGCCCTAATATAATAAATGTTTACTATTAAGATTGCTTTTATAATAGGTTTTTCATTTATTTCTCAAAATCTAAACCTAATTAACCTTTCCTTTTAACATTACCTGTTTCAGTCTCTGGTCCTCCTCCTCCTCCTCAAAAAAAGTAATTAGGCTCGCTTTGAAGTCTGTTATTCATACACTTGCCACTAACGTATTTAACTCAATAAGTGTTGCAGGTCTGCTAAGTATGGCATGGCTTTCTTATTAACAATTCAATTCAATTTTATTTATATAGCGCCAAATCACAACAACAGTTATCTCACAATGCTTTTCATAAAAGAGCAGGTCTAGACCGTACTCTATGATGTTATTTACAGAAGCCCAACAGTTCCCACCAAGAGCAAGCACTAGGCGACAGAGGCAAGGAAAAACTTCCTTTTAAGAGGCAGAAACCTCAAGCAGAACCATGGCTCAGGGTGGGCGGCCATCTGCCTCGACCGGTTGGGGGTGAAGGAGAGAGAGAGAGAGCGAGAGAGAGAGAGAGAGAAAGAAAGCAAGAAAGAGGGAGAGAGGGCTGTGGGGGGAGAGGGGAGCGGCTAACACAATATCCGCACAGAAGTACAGACAGTAAAGGTAATAGTGGTACAGAGAATTATAGTAATGTTAATGATATAATAACAATTATAATAACAATAGGACTAGTAACAATAATTGTAGCAGAGGGTGTTGAGCTGGAACATGGAGGCAGCAGGTGACTCGCAACCACAGATTCAGACTCAAGGTACAAGGTACAATGTTATTTATTAGTCATTTCGTTTTGTTATGCAGCCTTGTGCTATACAAATGTTATACAAGTGCTACACAAATTTGTAGACCCTTCATGTTATACACACAACATATAATTAAGTGTAGGCCTATATTAAAATATGGTAACACATCAAATAAAACAATATATACAGTTAGGCTATATACATACACACATACACGTATACACCCCAAACATTCCACAGTGCTTTTTTTGAATTTGCATCTGGGGTGAATGGAAAGAGCAACAACCAGATGATAATAAGAAAGTTTCATCTTCACAACAAACAGTCTGACATTTGGGAAACAGAGTCCATATTGACTACGTTTGTGCACCAAACATCACTGATGTAAAACACATATCCCGGCTCTCTCTCCTCTCCTCTAAGCGCCTGGTCTGGTTGTTTGGGCTGGATCGTGGTCTGGTGCTCTTTAATCCAAAAACCCTGTCTTCATCTGCCAATGACTGTGTTAATGTCAGAGGTAACATGTAAGGTAAGAAAGCCAGAAAAAGCAGATAAAATACAAAATTGTAGCAAAGTTTGAAGGAGCTACTGGCTGCTGCTTCTACGAGCTCTAGCAAAACTCCAGAGCTCCAGAGCCAGAAACACCTGCAGGAAGTGATAGGAGGAGAGAGGAGAGGGACGAGAAAGCACAAGACTACGGGAAAGGGAAGAAGTCAAATTAGTAACATGCAATAATGGGATGAGGTTGCATACAGAGGGAGAGAAAGAAGAGGAGAGAGGAGATCAGTGCATCATAGGAAATCCCCCGGCAGTCTAGGCCTATATCAGCATAACTAAGGGATGGTTCAGGACTCACCTGAGCCAGCCCTAACTATAAGCTTTATCAAAGAGGAAAGTCTTAAGCCTACTCTTAAATGTGGAGATGGTGTCTGCCTCCTGAACCCAAACTGGAACCTGGTTCCACAGGAGAGGAGCTTGATAGCTGAACGCTCTGGCTCCTAGTCTACTTTTGGAGACTCTAGGAACCACAAGTAACCCTGCATTCTGGGAGCGCAGTGCTCTGGTGGGGTAGTAAGGTACTATGAGCTCTTTAAGATAAGATGGTGCCTGACCATTAAGAGCTTTGTAGGTA
>NW_025737284.1:0-6023 GCF_021292245.1 Micropterus dolomieu
CTGAGCTCTTCAGGCAGTTCCTTTGACCTCATGATTCTCATTTGCTCTGACATGCACTGTGAGCTGTAAGGTCTTATATAGACAGGTGTGTGGCTTTCCTAATCAAGTCCAATCAGTATAATCAAACACAGCTGGACTCAAATGAAGGTGTAGAACCATCTCAAGGATGATCAGAAGAAATAGACAGCACCTGAGTTAAATATGAGTGTCACGGCAAAGGGTCTGAATACTTATGACCATGTGATATTTCAGTTTTTCTTTTTTAATAAATTTGCAACAATTTCTACATTTCTGTTTTTTTCTGTCAAGATGGGGTGCTGAGTGTACATTACTGAGAAATAAAATGAACTTTTTTGATTTTTGGAAAATGGCTGCAATGAAACAAAGAGTGAAAAATTTAAAGGGGTCTGAATACTTTCCGTACCCACTGTGTATATATACACACACACACACACACACACACACACACACACACACACACACATATATATATATTCAATCAGAGAGGCCTGCACAGCACATCCTGGTTGTGCTGGTCAAAAATAATAAATCCAAATAATAATAAAACCAGTAAATGTATCTTTCACACTAGAATATCTTAAAATATAATGCAATGTACTAGTGTGAAATGCAATATGTATTATGTATACATGTACTACACATTTCTTTAACATACACTGTAAATGTGTTTTTGATGCACTTGCAAGGCTATAGTCAACGGAGAAGCAAGGTGGGAGGAATTATTTTGTGCTTCCAGGGTTATGGAAGTAAGAGTCTTGTTTATTTTCTGCATCGACTTGAATGACATGAATTTTTGATGGCTAGCAGTTATTGCCAGTGCTTGGATGGGCTATGCTTCATGGAAACCTGTTAATACACAGTTTAAAATCATTTGGATTATGAGTTGCGCCTCTGCTTGACTTCTTGAGAGCAACAGTGGCTAAGGCTCACGGGTATGTAGTATTTAAGCCATTCACCAAACCAAACTGAAAAAAAACACAATTTCTCAGAAACTGTATAGAAATAATTAGAAAAACTACTGGCCACACCATAAACCTATAGTAGAACTCATCCAACAGACTTGCATGTCTTCATATTGAGGAACACTGAGGATAGAAAACCCAAATGGGAATTACAGTAACATTATTCCTCCCTTTTTACTAAGCAGAGTACATTTACTGCGCCCAGATCGATTTTGAATGAATATCTTCTTGGCCATTTTTTTCAAGTTTTGAGACTTAGCTGCCTCTATTTATAAAATGAAGTCTGGTAAAATGTTTCTTTAGGCAGCAGCTTTATAATGATAAATTGACTTAATTGTGAAGCTGACCCTGAAGCAGCATGGTATGACTAATGTTAACGGTACTATATTAATGATATCACTCTTAGCTAACCTTTTCTAGAAGCTATTAATTTGATCTTTAGTCACATTTTTTTGAGGATCTTTTTCACTCTTGGTCCTTCAGTTACTGGGATTCAAAAATTAGGACACCGTCTTGTTTGATAGTAAGCCATGTTCCCTTCAAACACACTTTGTAACGTTTACAGCTATAACGTTACTAGTAGTAACATTATAGTACATTCAAGGACTCTTTCCAACTCAGATGAAAGCTATCACTTTGGCTCTGTGCTGTGTTTATATAAAGTTAATGCTAACAGCTAGGTACCTGCTGCGGCAGGCTAAAGTCCCCCATTAGCTAGCATTGTGATTGACCCGCTAACTGTTAACCGTTGTGTCGCCTGTTGACAGGTAATGGGCTTTAACACAAATTACAGTTTACGGCACAGATAAAGGAAACTCTCAATGAAGCAACCAAACCAGTAATTTAAATCCTAAATCAATTCAGTTTAATTTAGCTAAGTTAAGTCTTACCTGTAACGTTACCGTGGACTGCAGCAAACATCCACCCGTGTAGCGCACACCAAGCGGCCCATCAAGATTGTGGGGATGGGACATAGGAATGGGTGGCGCCGGAACATAAATAAACATGACATTGTTATATATGATTTGGCAAGATATGTTTTCATACAAAAATGGCGTCATAGGAATACCCCAACGCAAACACACAGTCTGTTTAGAGAAGTAATCATAATTTTGCTAACACCATTTAGCCTTAAAAGGCATGTTGATGATCCAACAGTGACCCCCAGCGACAGAAAAGTAACTTCTCAGACAACTCCTGCTACATGTCCTATGGCCATTTTGATGGACAGTCTATGGACACGACCCAGTTCTCATAAACACTAAATTTGCTCCAAATCAGTTATGTCGCTGCAGACAGGTTTTAAAAGCCATTTGGAAAGTCTCCCGAATTAAATACCAGCTTTCAATTAACAGTGTCTTCCAGCTGTGGGGCCTGCTCATCATGCCATCTCTCAAAGTCCCTGTAACTTGCCAAAATAACAAAAAACACTAGGTGGCACTTAATCTCTTTGCCACATCATAGTATTAAAAATATTACCTTGACATGACCCTGCTTGAATCATATTTTCCCAATGGCATTAACTGACACAATAATGAGAATATGCAAAGCCAATGGGGTGAGCACGAAAATGACTATTGAGTACTGTTAAATTCGTCCTAATCACTGAAAGAAAGAAGAAGAGAAATGCGCGCGCACACACACACACACACACACCAGTCATGTAAGTGGATAAAAAATGGTTATTTTAATGCCGTGTTAAATGTTTTTTTTTATTGACAGCAAAGTATGTACAACATAATGACATCAGCAGTGTACATGGTAGGCATACAATAAGTGGTTTCATGTTAAGAAGAAATTATAGCATGGAAATGGAAGTGAGGAGAAATAAACAGAGTTTGAAATAATAGAAATTTCATGAGACAGCAGCACTGCCAAAGCCATTTTTATTGCTATTTAAAGTGACTATATCATATTGGATAGCCCTAATAATTCAATAAATGTAAAATTTAAAAGCTACAAGAAATGAGTTTGAGACAAAATTTTACAGCTTAATGTACTGATTTAAAAAAAATCTAGAATGGCACGAGCAGATCTAGAGTGAAAAGATTTGTGAAGCAGAACATGACACAAATCAGCAGGTATTTGTAAATAAGTTAATATTGCTCACAATGCTCACAATTTAGTTTAAGGTAGGAAGACAGTTTACAACATATAAAAAGCCAGTTTAAAGCAATAGACACTAACAATTGAGAAATGCAATAAAACGTCCCTCAATGCATTAAAAAATCATTACGTTGACAAAATGTTCCCAAAATGCTGACCTGTCCTGCGTACCATACAAAGCATTGTGCTATTCTGCTTTTCTAATAGGACACCTAACCAATCACAAGTTCTTTCTTGATAAAACAGTATAAAATCGTTATCATAGTATCAATCTGAAAAAGAGTGGTGAGTGGCACATGAATACAAATCATCACTGTATAATTACAACATTTACAAGTCAAGAAAATGTCAGACATAGAATGTAGCTTCAAAAAACTACGTAAATCTATAGCAACGTCATCTTGAAAAATGTCCTCAAAAGGCACAGACAGAAGAAAAGGTGAACCATGCAAAAGGAAAAAAAGTGTTTTTGTTTTGTTTTGTTTTTGTGCAAGGAAGCAAAACTCAAGTTTAGAATAATTACATAATACAGCAGATTGTTTCCTATCTCCAAACAATCCCCTCTTCATTACAGTACTCAATACTGTGTGCATGTGGATTACAATGTATCTTTTACCAATTACAGGGATTTTAAGTCAAAAGGCCTTTTTTGGCCACACAGAAAGGGAAATATCCAGTTGTACATTCATGTTATTTACAGTATTAGAGAGTTTCAGAGGGCTTTAAAAACAATCTACAAACTGTAGGTTTCAATGAGATTGCTAATCCAGTCTTTTGTCCCAAAAAGTGAGTCTCCTGTGCATGCTCACCTACAATATTTGAGTTGATTTCACTGAGCATAGAGAGACGATTCAGTAAACCATGTTACAATGGCTACCAGTCACACCCACATAAATCCACCACACACCCTGTACATTCATATCCGTACATTTCTGTGCAACATCATTGAGTCTATTGCGAGCAATGGTGTAACTTTTCGAACATGGCTAGCAAATAGCAGCCATGAAAGTTACAGTTTAAAGACACTCCTTGGTTGCAGCTTCTGCTCAATAAAGTGATGCTCTACTACTCATCTGAACCAACTAAGGGCCACTTCTCAGTGAAAAAGCTTCACTTTTGGACTGATTGACACAGTTGCAAGGTTACTGGAAGACATGTTCTCAAGAATAAACATAAAACGCAAAAATCTTCACCTTCAATTAGCCATCACCGACTTCACTAAAACCCTGCTTTGCTAGCAAACATGGTCCATCATCTGACTCCCTACCTCTTGATGCTTTTCTTTTTCTTTCTTAAAATCTTCATCCCCCCTTATAGATACAGGGACTCTCACTGTTTTCTTTCTCTGACCACTTTTGCCACTTTTCTCTATCTTCTCTTAAAGTGTGCCAGTCCAAATACATCAACATGCATGCCTCAGAGAACAAAACATGGGCCGGCAGCACTCGATTGGTCCGCCTTCATGCCTCTGAGAGTCAGGTTTACAGTCTGTCTGCCAACTTGTTTGTCTGTCTCACAACTGTTTCTCTCTACATCATACCAAACTGTCTGTCTGTGGATATTACAGCGAGTGTTATACCAGGATACAGTACAACAAATGTTAGGTTTATTACATTGTCCCAGTTTTTATACCAAGGTACATTATGCCCAGTGAACAACAGTGAGCGACTCTGTCGATCCTTGAAGCATGTAGAGTGCAGGATATTCCTGCAAATAAATCACCAGTTCAAAGTTGTGACAGTAATTACAGTTCACAGCATAGACAACAAATAAAAACAGAGCAAAGGGTAGATCAAGTTGTCACAGTAGTATGACTTACAGTCAGACTCAGAGAGAAATCACTGGTTGAGAAAACTCCCTTTAGTTCAGCACAGAATCCTTTTCTTCTCTGAAAGAGAAGTTCATTTCCCACCACAAACAGCAGGGGGCGATGCATGTCTATTTATATGTTCCAGTTTCTAGGACTGCCTCTGGTTCTCTCTGCTTTCCTGTACAGAGTCCTGACTCAGGTTGCAGGTTCAGATCAAACAACTGGAATGATCCTCATTCTCCTGAGACCGGGAACAATTCTCATTCCAGCTGAGTCACTGCTAGTTCTTGATCTCCAGGATGGAAGGGTTGTGGTCCAAGATGGACAGGATGATTTTGTCCATGTACTGACGCAGACGCAAGTTAATTTCTTCCTGCTCCTTCAGGGCTTCCATTAACTGGGGAGAGAGAAGTATGTCAAACTTACATATGTCAATTTAATTTCAGTTTATCACCAAGGTAAAGTATTTTAACGCAAGAGTTTCTTAGTTTTACTCTGGGACTGTTGTTACAGCTAAAATATTCTGCACTTCCCATTGGCTTCATACAAATTCTTTCTTATGGGTAGGCTAGACTCCTTAATCACCTAATTGTTTAAACTCTAATGCTGCTATAGGTACAGATTTTATATTAAGCATGCATAGCTTTTTTCCTTAGCATTTTTTTGGTGTCTATGTGTGAGATACAGTGGGTACGGAAAGTATTCAGACCCCCTTAAATTTTTCACTCTTTGTTTCATTGCAGCCATTTTCCAAAAATCAAAAAAGTTCATTTTATTTCTCAGTAATGTACACTCAGCATCCCATCTTGACAGAAAAAAACAGAAATGTAGAAATTTATGCAAATTTATTAAAAAAGAAAAACTGAAATATCACATGGTCATAAGTATTCAGACCCTTTGCCGTGACACTCCTATTTAACTCAGGTGCTGTCTATTTCTTCTGATCATCCTTGAGATGGTTCTACACCTTCATTTGAGTCCAGCTGTGTTTGATTATACTGATTGGACTTGATTAGGAAAGCCACACACCTGTCTGTATAAGACCTTACAGCTCACAGTGCATGTCAGAGCAAATGAGAATCATGAGGTCAAAGGAACTGCCTGAAGAGCTCAGAGACAGAATT
>NW_025737285.1:0-556 GCF_021292245.1 Micropterus dolomieu
GTAGGAGCAGTTAACAAAACACAAATGTCGTCTGGATTACGACACACTGTCGACAGCAGCCTTGTTGCCTCGTACTGAATAGCCTTGATTAAATGGCTCTTACCTGTCCCTGCACCACCTGTAATGAAAACATGTAATGGTTCTGGCTGTTTCCCCCTTACAGTCTCTAAGCACCACTGTCTAATCTGAAAAAAAATACACATCTGGGTCTCATTCAGAGAGTGAAGTAACGCCAAACCGTCACTTCTGCTCATGGTGTTACTTTTCTTTTCTAAATGTGCAACTTGTTCTCTGGTCACTCCTAAATCAGGAATACTGTCTACATGTTCTTCCACTATCTGTTCTGTGTCTCTACGTTCTTCTTGACACTCTAAGCGCTCCAATTCTTGCTCTGGGCACAGCTCGCACCAGGCATCTTCAATGACACCATCACTACCAATTGCATTTTGGATATTGTCCAATTCCTCTGCTTCTATTTCAAATTTCCTTCTATTTAAATCAACAACTGACTTGACCAGATGTAGACATCCATCACCTAACCTCACCGCACCACTAC
>NW_025737286.1:0-1148 GCF_021292245.1 Micropterus dolomieu
TCTGAAAAAAAATACACATCTGGGTCTCATTCAAAGAGCGAAGTAACGCCAAACCGTCACTTCTGCTCATGGTGTTACTTTTCTTTTCTAAATGTGCAACTTGTTCTCTAGTCACTCCTAAATCAGGAATACTGTCTACATGTTTTTCCACTATCTGTTCTGTGTCTCTACGTTCTTCTTGACACTCTAAGCGCTCCAATTCTTGCTCTGGGCACAGCTTGCACCAGGCATCTTCAATAACACCATCACTACCAATTGCATTTTGGATATTGTCCAATTCCTCTGCTTCTATTTCACATTTACTTCTATTTAAATCAACAACTGACTTGACCAGATGTAGACATCCATCACCTAACCTCACCGCACCACTACTGTAAAACTGCAAATATGTCTCAAAACCTGCTGGTTTCAGCTGTACATCTTTACAATAGGGCAAAAACTGCAGAATGCTCTGTAGAAACAATTCTGGATTCTTTGTCTCAGTAAAGCGAACATAACGAACAACTGCTGGTTGTGTGCGTATTCTTTTTAAAATAAAACCACAGTCACTGTTTAGTTTGATCCTATTCTTTGACGTTTCATTTTTAGACAGAACACAGTACTCTGACGCAAATGTTGCCATGCCCATGTCAGTAGTATCTTTTGGCCTGTTCTTATATCTATCGACACAACTAGTCATCCACATATCTTCTGTGGTAAGATCATGTGATGATGCCTTTTGTTTTAACACACTTAAAGGCAGACTCATTTTAACAATGTTATCACCTACTGGCACAAATACAACTTTCCTTCAGATGTAGATTTGTTAACCTGTCAACGGCCTCTTGAGCACACACATCTCTTCACATCTTCTTCTTTTTACAGGTTTTTGAATGCCGCTTTGAATGCTGTTGCACAGATGTAACAATGTCAACCAATGCGTCATCTTGGGCCGGTAATTCACACGTAACATACTGATCAATAAATTCAACCACTTACGCATCTGTATTTTTATCAATTAATGGTGGATTCTCAATCCAAAACATGCAATGGACATGTGGTGAACCACGCTGCTGGAATTCCACCCTATAAAAGTAGTCCTTTATTTTGCCTATTGGATGAGATGGAGACATCAGTACCTCCTTCAAAAAACAATGCCAGCGAAAATC
>NW_025737287.1:0-616 GCF_021292245.1 Micropterus dolomieu
CACAAACCATTATCCCTACAGCAACAAATAAACTGCACTTCTTACACAAACCATTATCCCTACAGCAACAAATAAACTGCACTTCTTACATGAATCATTATCCCTAAAGCAAAAAATCAACTGCACTTCTTACACAAACCATTATCCCTACAGCAACAAACTGCACTTGTTATACTAAACTGCACTTCTTACATGAACCATTATCACTACAGCCACAAATCAGCTGCACTTCTTGCTCAAACCATTATCACTACAGCAACAAATCAACTGCACTTCTTACATGAACCATTATCCCTACACCAAAAAATAAACTTCACTTCTTACATGAACCATTATCCCTACAGCAACAAACTGCACTTGTTATACTAAACTCCACTTCTTACACGAACCATTATCACTACGGCCACAAATCAACTGCACTTCTTACTCAAACCGTTATCACTACAGCCACAAATAAACTGCACTTCTTACTCAAACCATTATCACTACAGCCACAAATCAATTGCACTTCTTACACAAACCATTATCACTAAAGCAACATTTATACAGAACTTCTTACATGAACCATTATCACTACAGCAAAAGATAAACTGCACTTGTTACAGTAAACTGCACT
>NW_025737290.1:0-676 GCF_021292245.1 Micropterus dolomieu
CTACCCGAGAACAGGCAACAACAAAGCTGTCAATCCTACCTGAGAAAAGCCAACAACACACCTGTCACACCAGTCAACCCTACCTGAGAACAGGAAACAACACGCCTGTCAATCCTACCTGAGAACAGGCAACAACACGCCTGTCAATCCTACCCGAGAACAGGCAACAACACGCCTGTCAATCCTACCCGAGAACAGGCAACACCACGCCTGTCAACCCTACCCGAGAACAGGCAACACCACGCCTGTCAACCCTACCCGAGAACATGCAACACCACGCCTGCCAATCCTACCTGAGAACAGGCAACACCAAAGCTGTCAATCCTACCTGAGAACAGGCAACACCAAAGCTGTCAACCCTACCCGAGAACAGGCAACACCACGCCTGTCAATCCTACCCGAGAACAGGCAACACCACGCCTGTCAATCCTACCCGAGAACAGACAACACCACGCCTGTCAACCCTACCCGAGAACAGGCAACATGCGCCTTTCACACCTGTCAACCCTACCCGAGAACAGGCAACAACAAAGCTGTCAATCCTACCTGAGAAAAGCCAACAACACACCTGTCACACCAGTCAACCCTACCTGAGAACAGGCAACAACACGCCTGTCAATCCTACCCGAGAACAGGCAACAACACGCCTGTCAATCCTACCCGAGAACAGGCAACA
>NW_025737291.1:0-508 GCF_021292245.1 Micropterus dolomieu
CGCCTGTCAACCCTACCCGAGAACAGGCAACAACACACCTGTCACACCTGTCAACTCTACCTGAGAACAGGCAACAACACGCCTGTCAATCCTACCTGAGAACAGGCAACAACACGCCTGTCAATCCTACCCGAGAACAGGCAACAACACGCCTGTCAATCCTACCCGAGAACAGGCAACACCACGCCTGTCAACCCTACCCGAGAACAGGCAACACCACGCCTGTCAACCCTACCCGAGAACATGCAACACCACGCCTGCCAATCCTACCTGAGAACAGGCAACACCAAAGCTGTCAATCCTACCTGAGAACAGGCAACACCAAAGCTGTCAACCCTACCCGAGAACAGGCAACACCACGCCTGTCAATCCTACCCGAGAACAGGCAACACCACGCCTGTCAATCCTACCCGAGAACAGACAACACCACGCCTGTCAACCCTACCCGAGAACAGGCAACACCACGCCTGTCAACCCTACCCGAGAACATGCAACACCACGCCTGCCA
>NW_025737292.1:0-1079 GCF_021292245.1 Micropterus dolomieu
CATTACTCCAATTTTAGCTTCATTACACTGGCTCCCAGTATGTTTTAGAATTGACTTTAAAATTCTATTGATCACTTTTAAAGCTCTTCATGGTCTCTCACCTTGTTATATTTCTGACCTTTTAGTCCCATACGCACCAGCATGTACCTTGAGATCCTCGGGCAGAGGTCTGTTGTCTGTTCCAGAGTCTCGACTGAAAACTAAAGGGGACAGAGCGTTTGCTGTCAGGGCCCCGAGGCTCTGGAACAGCCTGCCCGAGGAAATCAGGTCGGCTGAGTCAGTGAACTCTTTTAAGTCCCTTCTTAAAACATACTTTTATAGGAGAGCTTTTCCCGATCTTATTTGACTTTATTTTATCCCTTTTATTTTATTGTATTTTTCTAATTTTATATTAAATTTTCATGCTCTTATCTTTTTTTTTTTGTATTATTCTTTACACTTGTTAAAGCACTTTGTAACTTGTTTTTGAAAAGTGCTCTACAAATAAGGATTATTATTATTATTAAAAGTTCATCTATTTCAGTAATTCAACTTAAAAGGTGAAACTAATATATTATATAGACTCATTACATGCGAAGTGAGATATTTCAAGCCTTTATTTGATATAATTTCAATGATTAATGCGTATAGCTTATGAAAACCCCAAATTCAAAATCTCAGATAATTTGAATATTACATGAAATCAATAAAAAAAAAAAAAAAAAAGGATTTTAAATACAGAAAGGTCAGCCCTCTGAAAAGTATAATCATGCATATGTACTCAGTACTTGGTTTGGGCCCCCCTGCATGAATTACTGCCTCAATGCGGCGTGGCATGGATGCTATCCCTTGTGTTGTCTTCGGGTCAAATTTGACCCGTTTTGAAATTCTTTTGTATGAAAAATGTGGTTTTATTTCATGAAATTACACCAAAATAACATGGGTGCTTCCACACTATGCTCTAAACAAACAAACAAAATGATCACTACTTTCACTGAATTGTGGGTATTTTTTTCAAATTTATTCAATTTTTGGTCTTGTTGCAAAAGGGTCAATAAGTCACGGTGTTTTGGTTTTCAGCAGATGAACACCTGCGAACC
>NW_025737293.1:0-1110 GCF_021292245.1 Micropterus dolomieu
TGTATGTATGTATGTATGTATGTATGTATGTATGTATGTATGTATGTATGTATGTATGTATGTATGTATGTATGTATGTATGTATGTATGTATGTATGTATGTATGTATGTGTGAGAGGGGGACGCCACGACTGTGCCACACCTACCCCAGCAACAGGCAGGCAAGAACCCCAGTAGCCAATAGGGGGGGGGAAAAAAAATAAAAAACCCCCCAAAAATACCTAAAAAGACTCCCTGATGCACTGCGATGCAAACGCGGAAGACCCCGACCCAACCAACAGACACCCCCGCCCCAAAAAAATAAAATAACAGCCATCCAAATGCCAGTTGACAATGCAATGCAGACGGAACACAAGAGGTGTAACCCAGCGCGCACGCACACACACACACACCCCACATAGACCAGCACCCCACCACCAAAACGGCCAAATGCGACGCAATCAACAGCAATGCACAAGTGACGAGCCCAACGCGCACACTGCGCGAGCACGGCGACACCCAATGCCTGGCAGGCCCCGTGAAACCCGTGTGCGAGGTCGGGCAAAAAGTACCCCTAATTTGCATAACCATCCTACAGAATGTGGGCGCAAGCATTTCCCAGAATTCCTTGTAGAATTCTATCAGAAAACCATCTGGCCAAGAGGCTTTATTATTTGGCATATGTAAGCGAGCCTCCTGGAGTTCAGCCATTGAAACAGGTGAATCTAGAGCCCTGTTCATCACCTAACCTTGGCAATTCTATATTGTTCAGAAATGCATCGATGTTAGAGCTAGATGGATCAATTTGTGATGTATATAAGTTTATAATAATCTCTGAATGCATTGTTGAGTTCTTCTGGGTTATAAATCAGATTCCCAGCTTAGTCCTTTAAGGAGGAAATTGTTATTTTTTCTTTATTAGTCAAGGCGAAAATATGAGTGGTGAGCAAAAAAATAAAAAACGAATTGGGTAAGTTTGGCCTGCAGTCTGAACATAGCCAAAGACAGCCCGAGCAAGGTAAAAGTTCAAGCTTACTATTGTCAAAAGCAGGCAAGTAAAATTTTTTTATGTACAAGGAATTTGCTTTAGTATTTTGGTGCATAACATAGTAAGAATTATATACAAAAAAA
>NW_025737294.1:0-1612 GCF_021292245.1 Micropterus dolomieu
CCACAACGTCCACTAGGGGGAGTCACACACAGTGCACTGCAATAGTCCAGGTGTGAAAAGATAAAGGACATAGCTCATTTTATTTTGGTAATATTTCTAAGGTGGAACGTTTTAAATTGGTTGTCAGTGGACCAATAAACGGTTGCTGTTTGCTTACTAGGTGATCAGGGCCAAATATTATTATTTCTGTCTTGTTTGAGTTGAGCTGCAACAAACAACAAGTCATCCATTTCGCAATAACAAACAAGAACTCCATTACATTGACAGCTAATGTTATCTGGCTAAAAGGACAAGTAAACATGTGTATCATCAGCGTAGCAGTGATGAGAGACTCTTTTAAAATAACTGATAATGTTTCCTAATGGAAGCATATAAAAGGAAAACAAAATGGGACCAAGAATAGATCCCTGAGCCACCCCACACTTCAGCAGAGGGTAAGATGAAACATAAGTACCAATGGAGACAGGAAATTCAATTATTTGATCAATAGTGTTAAGTGAATTACTAAGGTTGAGCAACAATAAAACATGTGACTCCCCAGCATCGGCATCAGTAAATCGTATGTAACCATAATGAGGGCAGTTTCTGTAATGTGAAGTTTGTGAAACCCAGTCTAACACAGCTAAGAGTTGAGTTAGCACCATCAAGAACTTAGGATATGAAAGCAAGCTTAGAAATGGGTCTATAGTTCTGTGGAAGAGATTAATCAAGGTTATGCTTTTTAAATAAAGGCTGAATGCTGGCTTGCTTAAAATAATTAGGGATGCGGCAGGAAGAAAGGGAACAATTAATAACGTGAGGTAAGCAAAGGCCGATGTCCACTATAACCTTTGTTAGGAGGGATGTGGCTAAGATATCAAGAGGGCTTGAAGAGGAAAGCATGTGAGAGACAGTATCGATGAGCTCAGGAAAAGAAATTAGCTGAAAATTGCTGAGCAGTTCAGGACAGGCAGGATAATAAGAAATATCAGCAACAACAGTGGTAGTAGGTGTTAGACCTAATGTCAGTGATTTTCTACTTAGAAAAAGATAATAAAACTGTTGACAGTCAGCATTTGAAGAGGCTGGTAAGGCAGGGGGAGCAGAGTTGATGAGTGTCTAATGGTTTTAAACTGGAATCTAGGATTATTCTGGTTACTGGTGAGGAGGTTACTGAAGTAGTTGGCTCTTGCAGCTTTCAATTGTTTGCTATTTGTATATGAAGGACCTTTTGACTTCTTACAACAGATATGCAATTTAGTCTTAGGCAGCATGGATACAAAGGTGAGGAGAAACAAGACAATAGAATCTATACTCAGATGAAGAGTAAAGACTAAATCTAATGTGTGGCCACGGTTATGAGTTGGACCAGACACATGCTGGACGAAATTAAATGAATGACATATTTAAAGAATCTGTAGAAAAAGTTGATTGAAACATTAATTTACATACTAAAATCTTCAGCAATAACTTCAAACAACAGAAGATAAAAGTTCAGAAAATATATGTGCAAATCTGTTATTTTAACCAGGTAGGAAATAGATCATAAGGCAACAGACAGGTACAGAATCAGAAGTAGATACTAGTAACAGTAGTATATCGTCTGTGTAAAGACTGACCTCAGTCAGGACCT
>NW_025737295.1:0-809 GCF_021292245.1 Micropterus dolomieu
CAGTTAAACACATTTCCTGTCCAATTCTATCAAATACTTTTTTATATGCTAACTTTATGATGCTCATCTTTGCAGTACAGTTAAACATTAGGAAACTGAATTATACACAACACCCTCTCTTTAAAACAAAGAACCTTTATAGTGAAGCGCTCACCCCCGGAGAGTGAAGGCAGCATCCTCTTTTCTTAAGCTTTACTCCAGGACAAGGCTCAGTCCCCCCTGCACAGGGCAGCAGCCTGCTTTTGCTGCTTTGTTACTCAGTTTCAAGACACCTCTAATATCTCAGAGACACTTTAGCTTCTTGTAGTTTAACTCAATAAAAAAACATGGCACCATCTACCAGCCAGTTACTGGTAAAATATGCAAATGTCTGCTAGATTTACTTCATCAGCAGCTAAAAACAATGGTAATCTACTGAGTGGTAGACTTTGAGCGTTTACTGGCTGGTGGACAAAACAGTTCATTTAGCACCCTGCCTGTGTACAGACAGGAGAACCAGCTACTGTTTTTTCTCCAGCCACGCTGTCGGGCGCCACGTAGCCTCGTGTTAACCCCTAGAAACCCGGCTGTCTCGGGTCGCCACCCAAAGACCTCGGCGCAGGACAGAGAGAGGCCCCTGATAACAAGCTAGTTTCAATATCAGGTTCTGGCCTTCCTCAGTATCAGAAGTCTAACTCCAGACTTTCCTCGCCGTCCCCCGCTCCTCCCCCATTTCTCATCAGGGAGTAGAGTATTCAAACACAACCTGGAACGAGTTCCTAAACTCCAGATCTAGAGAATAAGACCAGTGTGGCCCTCGGCTCAGTGTG
>NW_025737296.1:0-623 GCF_021292245.1 Micropterus dolomieu
TGAACTAAAATCAACAATCAAAATGCCTGCTGAGCTGTTTGCTGACCAGGTGTAAAATGCTGCTGCTTCCAAACAAACTGAAAGGGATCTGAAAGCTCACCAACATCTTGCTTAAGAAACGACACCATTATCCTCTCAAGATATTTCATGACAACAGAAGTCAGAGCCACAGGCCTGAAATCATTATTCACCTTTCGGTAAGGTTTTTTAGTTACAGGTGTAATTACTGATTTTTTCCACAAGGTGGGGATGGTGTGTGAGTCTGCTGAGTTTTCAAAGATGGGGCACTGTGCAGCTGTCTGCTCCTCTGCTCATGTCTTCAGGAGGAATGCAGATAATCCATCCGGCCCTGAGGCTTCGAAAGTCTTTAAAAACTGATCTGACCTCCATCTTTGAGCTGGTGTCATGTTAGTGATTACCTTCACAGTGTCCCATAACTAATGTTTTATGTCTCCTTCTGGCTTCCCTGGGTGTGTGAAGCTCTATTTTCACAGAAAACCCACACACACAGACCAATACCTACTCTTCGATTCACACCACCCACTGGAACACAAGCTAGGGGTCATGAGAACACTGCACCACAGAGCAGAAAACATACCAACAAGCGCCCAAGCCAGAGAGAA
>NW_025737297.1:0-1067 GCF_021292245.1 Micropterus dolomieu
ATGCTATGAGATGAGCAACAAGTTATCACTCAGTTTAATTTTCCATCTGACATAACAGTCTAGGGTCTTGCTGCAGCCATGCAGCCGCAGTGCTATTTAAGGTGGAGCTGTATGTTAGGATGGGGAGGACCGAGCAGCCAGCAGGCACATCAGGAGAATGTCTCTGGAAACAGACGAAGAGAGAGGTCAAACCAGCCAGAATTAGGGAGATCAACTTCCAGAGGCCTAAAAGACAGTTGACCGCAGCAGTTCCAGCCAAAGTCAGGAGGTTCAATAGCAGTGCTAGAGGCATGTACCAGAGTAGATGAGGGTTTGTTGAGTTAAGAGTTAAGAATTAAGCTGCAATTACTACCTGACCAGGTCAGAGCTATTCTGCTAGGTGAAGATTCATTCTCAGATGTCCAGTCAAACTTTGAAGTGCTTAGTTGAATCTCTCAGTTGTGTGGACAACTCAGGAGCTGGTTGTAAATCGCATCCCAAGAGATGAAGAGCTCTTGCAGAACGATTTACCTAAAGCGAAGCAATGTTTTGTATCTTTCATTCTGCCAGAACTTCTAACCCGCAGCCAAGATCCTGCCCTTCAACCACCAGTGTTTTGTAACACCTGTGAAAAGCCAGAGTTTGGTAAAATGATTGAGTGTAGCATGTGCAAAAACTTCTTTCATTATAGTTCAATTTTTCAATTCAATTCAATTTTATTTATATAGCGCCATATCACAACAACAGTTATCTCACAGCGCTTTTCATAAAAGAGCAGGTCTAGACCGTACTCTGTGATGATGATAGTAGTTGTGCACAAGTTAAGAGGAGGCTACAGAACTGGCACTGCAGTTGCTGTAGATAAATACACCTGACTCCCCTGTGTCTATCTTCACGGTTAGCCATGAAGAGATATATGCTTCTATTTCAGCAGGGAATAAGTACTATTTTACAGCTACATGTTAGTGAACTGGGCTAAAATACAAAAACAGTTAAACCTTCAATGTGGTGGATAAGGTATTGGGTATGGAAATGTATGTATGTAATGGCATAAGAGATATTTTAAAGTATGATTCCTGTAAATTAAG
>NW_025737298.1:0-737 GCF_021292245.1 Micropterus dolomieu
CACTACTTTTCAACACAAAGTTACACCCTTGTTATGTGTGTGTGTGTGTGTGTGTGTGTGTGTGTAGCTCAGCCCCGCCCTTGATCAAACAGACACACAGACCTGAGAGAGAGCAGAGGAGAGAGACGGAGACAGCGATAGAACCTGCTCGCTACGTTTTTATAGAACTACATTTTTAAAGAGTACCGACCGTGCTGTAGAATGAACAGACAAAAAGAAGCTGCGCAGCATTGAAATGTTGATTTAAAATTTAAATTTATAAATTAATCTTCGAACTATTGCAGATAGAAAAAGCATTGATAATAATTTCCTTTTGCTGGTTTTGGATGGAAACTTAGGTACACCCAAGCTTAATAAGAGAACCATGATTATATGATGACTGTGAATCCAACAAGGATTTTTTTTTTTCTGACTTCGTCCTTTCGTGCCTGTTTATATCTTTGTAGTATCACCTGTACTCGATAACAAGCGGTGGTGCTATGTGTCTGTAGCAGTTTTCAGTGTGCTGTTAATCTGTGTTAGATAGGCTGACTGATGAGTCATAGGGGAGCGTGTGTGTGTGTGTGTGTGTGTGTGTGTGTGTGTGTGTGTGGGGCGGGGGGGGGGGGGGGGGGGGGGGGGGGGGGGGGGGGGGGGGGGGGGGGGGGTTACATCCTCTCCAACACAGGAGCAATATCACCGTCCACTAGTCAAGCGTCTCCAGTACCTCCAGAACCTTGAAATTAGAACAACTGAGC
>NW_025737299.1:0-684 GCF_021292245.1 Micropterus dolomieu
ACTCTTGGTTTCATCTGCTCTAGAACCAGGATGCTGTTCAAAAGTCAACAAATAAAGACATGAAGTCTGATATTTTAACACATTATCATATATATACATATATATATATATATATATACATATATATATATATATATATTCATATACAGGATATACATATATGAGCGATCAATAATGAAACTTGTTTTGCTCACAGCCAGCGTGAATGAGAAATACTGCAGACTGTATCACAGACAAAGTTAAACCGAGCAAAATCTGCTTCACTGTTTTATCAGCAGGAAGAGAAAACAGTGTGGTGTTGGCTTTCAATCGGATGTACAGCCGATAAGCAGTCTGTCTTTATTCAGCATCTGGTGACCTTCCTCTCTGGTTCTGTGGCTTCTGTGTGGGAAAAATGTGATAAAAGAAGAAGTACAGTGGGTACGGAAAGTATTCAGACCCCTTCAAATATTTCACTCTTTGTTTCATTGCAGCCATTTTCCAAAAATCAAAAAAGTTCATTTTATTTCTCAGTAATGTACACTCAGCACCCCATCTTGACAGAAAAAAACAAAAATGTAGAAATTTTTGCAAATTTATTAAAAAGGAAAAACTGAAATATCACATGGTCATAAGTATTCAGACCCATTGCCGTGACACTCATATTTAACTCAGGTGCTGTCTATTTCTTCTGATCATCCTTGA
>NW_025737300.1:0-642 GCF_021292245.1 Micropterus dolomieu
TATAAAAAAAAAAAAATATAAAAAAAATAAAATAAATAAATAAAACAGTAAGTGTGTGTGTGTGTTTAAACAAAAATACATATAGATATTAAAAATTGAAATAAAATAAATAAATAAAACAGTAAGTGTGTGTATGTGTGTGTGTGTGTGTGTGTGTGTTTAAAAAACTAAAAATATATTAAAAATAAAATAAATACAAAAACAGTAAGCGTGTGTGTGTGTTTAAAAAAAATATGTCTATTAAAAATTTTAATAAAATAAAGAAAGAAAATGGTAAGCGTGTGTGTGTTAAAAAAATAAAAATATATTAAAAATAAAATAAATAAATAAAACAGTAAGCGTGTGTGTGTTTGTGTGTGTGTTAAAAATTTTTTTTTAAATAAAATAAATAAAACGGTAAGCGTGTGTGTGTGTGTGTGTGTGTGTGTGTGTGTGTGTGTGTTAAAAAAATAAAAAAAATAAAAAATACAATAAATAAATGAAACAGTAACGTCTGTGTGTTTTTCATTCTCCCATCACACCAGTTCTGCAAGCTCAATACCAGACAAGCACTTTAAGAGGAAGAACAGGGAAACAAACAAAGAGAGTAGAGGAATAGGAAAAGAAACACATGGCATTAAAATGGCGTATGTCTAAATTGTA
>NW_025737301.1:0-2831 GCF_021292245.1 Micropterus dolomieu
TGTATGTGTATACAGTCCCCTGCAAAAGTATTGGAACGGTGAAGCAAATTCCTGTTTTTGTTGTTCACTGAAGACATTTGGGTTTAAAATCAAAAGATTTCAGAAATTCAGTTCTCATTTCCTGGTATTGGGAGATTTTCTATGGGTACTTCAGGTAAATCAGCCATGTTAAACACACTTTGTGAAAATTGTTTTTTGGATAATCCAAACAGGATTATTTTATTAGGACAGAAAACCTGCGTGGCAAAAATGCAGGAGCCAGCCTTCATTGATGTTTTGCTCCATTATTCCCAGAACATCTTGGGATGGTGGAGCAATCAGTGTCAAACAGTTATGTGTCATCAGTCTCTTTAGGTGAGCCATCTTTTTGCTGACATTTTGAACAATGACTGTACCTTTAATGACTGCAGGGAATTGACTCATCAGTTTTAGAAGGTGTGAGGTTTCCCTCTACAGGTTTACAGAGGCGTTACTGTTGCTTTAGGATAATTCTGTATTCAGAAAATAAAGATCGATATTAAAATAATCATATAATCCTCCTCACTAATGTAGAGTGTAAAACATGGTTACTGCTGCAAGTGCAATGTCAGAAGTCTTGCTATTTTAGGTCATTTGACTTTAATCAACAGTTGCCAGTGGAGGGCGACAGAAGCTAAGAGAGGAAAGAGAGAGGAGGGGGGTGTTTCCATGAGGAATTATACAGATAAGCTTCAAACCAGGGACGTTGAAGAGAAATAGTTTGAGCTGTGGGCGAACAGCTCAGTGTGAATATACATATTTTAGCTCCTTGTGTTCGTGTTATAAACGAGGAGCTGAAATAAGCAGTTCAGTTGGTTAATATTCAGGTGATTAATCTGAAGCTGTAGCTTTTGTTAGTTGAACATTATTCTTCGTTGTAAATCCAATAAGCAAAATTCTAGATGTCTCTCATGAAATGTCATACAAAATTCTCTGTCGTTTATAATATTTTGACTTCACTGTCTAAACTAGAATTTAAAATACAACTTGGTGTGTGTTGTAGGCAGGGGCAGTTTGAGAGTTTGAGGCAGAATCTCAGGCTGTGAATTTTGATTAAATGTAACTTGTTATTCATTTAGAGTTAATAAATATAATGCATCAGATGCTTTTGCAGAAATGACAACAAAGTCATGTGGTTTGTAATAATTTATTTGTTAATATTTGAACATGGACTCCTCAGAAATGTGAAGGAGAAACGTCTGTCTGGAAGCCGCTGACTGGGTCAACAGAGGCTGAACACTGAGGAGACATGCAAGCTGTGATTGGACTATTGCTGATGCTACTCGGAGTCTCGGAGCTGTTTAATTAACAACTAACACATTAAAACTGAAACTTCTTGCACAGCTATTTGTTTCACACCCATTTTTGAGTGGCCTTTTATTGTGGCCAGCCTAAGGCCTTTTATTGGGGCCAGCCTAAGGCCTTTTATTGTGGCCAGCCTAAGGCCTTTTATTGGGGCCAGCCTAAGGCCTTTCATTGGGGTCAGCCTAAGGCACACCTGTGTAAACTCTATGCTGTCTGATCAGCATCTTGATATGCCACACCTGTGAGGTGGATAGATCATCTCGGCAGGGGAGAAGTGTTCACTAACACAGATTCTGACAGATTTGTGAACAATGTTTGAGAGAAATAGTGTTTGAAATGGATATCGGAGCTTTTCTAATGTTCAGTAACTTTTTAAATCTAGTTATTTAAAAGAGCAATTGCAAATCCAGACATCAATTCCACATCATTGTGCGATTAGTAAAAATCACAATTATGAATTAACCCATTAAATTATTCATTAAAGCGTTTAATCCCTGATAGTCCGTTTTTAGTCAGTCTGACAGCCTGAATAAAACCTTCAAATGTATAATGCAACTGCAAAACTGTCTGCTGCTTTCTGAGATCGCTTTTTCCAACAAATCTGACAATATTTCTCCGGGGAGTGCAGTAGCCTAACAGACTGCGGCTGCGCAGGCAGTTTGTCGGTCTTAGCAACAGTAACTAAGGGGGGCGGGGCTTAGCGAAGGGTCTCAGCTGAAGTTTACAGAAACTCCACAATATGGCGCCCGTGTCACTAAAACAAAAACCCCAGAGGGAAAAGTGACGTTAGAGCCTGTTTTATATTACAGACAGGATAAAAGTCTCATAATGGTCAAATCTAGCAGTGACTAATAACACATGAGATTAACAGTGGTGATGATGGTAGGACTAAGGGGAATCTTTTAATCTGCTTATAGACATATTTTATATTTGATATTGTGACACTGAGTGGAGGAAATAATAATAATAATAATCTTTATTTGTAGAGCACTTTTCAAAAACAAGTTACAAAGTACTTTAACAAGTGTAAAGACAATAATACCCAAGAGACAATAATACAAAAACTTCACGATCGGGTTCAGTAGTGAGGAAATACTCCTGAGTTTAGCCCACAGTCTCTATCATGCACCTTAAAAACCTTTCCGTGGATTGGGCGTCTTCAGACGAAAACACCAGAGTTTTGCTTTTTTGTGACTTTAATTTTAGGGAATTTTCCGATTTTTCTTCTTGTAAATTTGAAACCTTCATCTAGGATTTTTTTTCCCTTGGTTTATTAACCCCCACCCCGTAATTTTTGCCACGTAAAATAGTCAATCTAAATATGTGAAAACACTCAGCAGAACTCAATTATAGCCTACAGACGGGCTCCATCTAAGAAACTGTCCCGTTAAGTAATTAAGATTCCTCTCTAAATCCCCGAGGCTGCAGGACTCGCTGTCTGAACGTGATGCTGTTGTGTTCAGAACTTCAGTGCAGCCGCAGAGGAACAAATCAGGCTGAAATCTAAA
>NW_025737302.1:0-1614 GCF_021292245.1 Micropterus dolomieu
GTGTCATTTCTTCATACTTTGCTAGTCCGGCTTCACTAGCACATTCTCTCAAAATAAGAGACTTTTAAAAACCTATACCCAATCAATAAAAAGTTAATGGAAAAAGCCTATACACACCTTTGTGGTGCGCGTACCTTTAAACAGATTCCATATGTATTTATCATTTATCAAAGATTGTCATACCCTTGTGTCGTCAGTACTCAAATTAGTTCAGTTGTTGAAATTGTAATGCTGAAACTTTGAAAATGTACCAGTATTTGTTACATGTTGTGGTAACATGTTTTTCACGTGTGCTCCACATGTTATTCCATATTACAATGTGTGGAAACATTTTCCACATGTGTTTAACATGGTATGTCCTGTGGTTCCATGTTTTCCACGTGTGATCCACATGTTATTCCATATTACAACATGTGGAAACATTTTCCACATGTTACCACATGTAACAAATATGTAGTAACATGTTTGTTACATGTGATCACATGTAACAAACATGGGAAAATCATGTGGTTTTTCTGTAAGGGGTCCATCTTTGTAGCACAACCCCAGCTTTTTGTTTACTGTAATGAGAATTTTTCAAAACAGACCAGAATTTTTGGGAATAGAATAAAACGTAGACACAAATGGATTTTTTAATCACATTACTTTTAAGTGAAGTGGCGTCCTCAAACTACAATGCGGTGTACAGTCAATTCTATATTAAAGTACATGTTGAGGTCTGGTTAGGAGAGAATATAAACTAATTTCTACTTTGGATGGCTAATGGTATTGTTACATTGGATGATGAACATTGTTGATCTGGTATATATATTGTAATTTTGAGAAAATGAATAACTACGGTAATGCGCTATTAGATTAATTCATAATAATCTTATTAATATTTTATAATTAGCCTATAATGTAGCCCATTAAAACATAATGCTGAGTTTGTTTCAATAAATTTAAATCACCTTTAGCCAGCTAATCTTCATTGGTCGTATTAATGTGGCAAGGTGTAATCTTCAATAACTGCCTTAGATGGGACCATACTGGCAGCCCCCGTTGCCACTGCAGCAAGGCCAGGGTGTGTGCCGCTTACATCTTTTTTAGTTGGGAAATTTGGTCAACTTGATAACACATCAAGTCCACACATCAGGAGGACAATCATAGTGCAGTCAAACGACGCATCACATCGATGAATAAAGGACACATAACAACACAGGGAGACGACATGTAGTAACGACACATAGCAATGACAGAGGGAGACATCCAACTACACATAGCAACGACACATAGCAACGACAGAGGGAGACATGTAACTACACATAGCAACGACACATAGCAACGACAGAGGGAGACATGTAACTACACATAGCAACGACGGGGAGACATGTAACGACACATAGCAACGACAGAGGGAGACAACACGTAGTAACGACACATAGCAATGACAGAGGGAGACATGTAACGACACATAGCAACGACAGAGGGAGACGACACGTAGTAACGACACATAGCAATGACAGAGGGAGACAATACGTAGTAACGACACATAGCAATGACAGAGGGAGACATGTAACGACACATAGCAACGACAGAGGGAGACGACACGTAGTAACGACACATAGCAATGAC
>NW_025737303.1:0-1374 GCF_021292245.1 Micropterus dolomieu
TGATGGTCCCTAAGCTAACCCCAGTTGGTTAAAAGCGAGCCATCAGAGGTGAGCTAACCGCACTTATACAACCGTCACTGGGTGAACTGACTAAAAAGCCGTCACTGGATCCTGGGTGAATGTCTGTCCAATATCCAACTTAAAACTAACTTCACCGCGGTTTTATATATCCAGATACTCCATCCGCCTAAAGTGCTGCACGCTACCAACCTGTCCAAACTGTTTCCTGGTAGAACACCGACGGCCTTTTTAAAATAATCTAAAGTCATACTGTGCTGGTTTTAGACGGGTGTGCTGTTGTGGGTGAGATCTGGACCTTGAGTCTGTAAAAAGTTTTATGTGATGATTCAAGTGAAACTGTAAGAAGAGCACACAGTCTGTAAATCTCAGCTGTGATGAAATAACACACCCACGGCGGGGTGCGCGCGCGCGTGTCCTGACCTGTACAGAAACATACCTGAGGGGGCGGGGCCTGAACACACCTCCGCTGGGTCTGGATCCTGTGTGATTGGCAGCCGCAGCAGAAGAAACCGAAGTAAACTCAGAATCAGTCAGAAGCAGCCGGTCACTCTGCGGAGGGCTCTACACTTCACTGGTTGTTTACTCCTCCTCCTCCTCCTCCTCCTTCTCCTTCTCCTTCTCTACTCTGTGTCTCGTGGTTTAATCCCGATGTCTGGGTTCTTCTCTTCCTGATCCGTCCCTCCTGCCTTTCCCAGCTCCTTTCTGCACAACAGGTCCTCAAGACGCCGCAATAAGACGCACAGCTTCCGGTTTCACAATAAGAGCCGGTTTAAAAAGACTGACATATTTTAATAATGATGAGAATTTGTTCATGGAGACACGTCTTTAACACTGTCACACGTGACTCTACTGTTGTTTTTTCAACCCATCTGTTCAAGTACAGTAATAATAATAATATTTATTTGTAGAGCAGTTTTCAAAAACAAGTTACAAAGTGCTTTAACAAGTGTAAAGACAGTAATACCCAAAAAACAATAATACAAAAACAATACAAGATAAAGAAAAGACTAAAATACACGTTTAAGATAAATATAAAATTAGTAAAATACAATAAAATAAAAGGGATAAAATAAAGTCAAATAAGATCGGGAAAAGCTCTCCTATAAAAGTATGTTTTAAGAAGGGACTTAAAAGAGTTCACTGACTCAGCCGACCTGATTTCCTCGGGCAGGCTGTTCCAGAGCCTCGGGGCCCTGACAGCAAACGCTCTGTCCCCTTTAGTTTTCAGTCGAGACTCTGGAACAGACAACAGACCTCTGCCCGAGGATCTCAAGGTACGTGCTGGTGCGTATGGGACTAAAAGGTCAGAAATATAACAAGGCGAGAGACCATGAAGAGCTTTAAAAGTGATCA
>NW_025737304.1:0-579 GCF_021292245.1 Micropterus dolomieu
TAGGCCATGTCATTTGGGCCTACTTTGCAGAAAAAAAAAAAAAATATAATCCGAGCAGATTCAATAGGGACCTCGCACGGTCGTGCTCGGGCCCTAATAATAAACGTTATTTTATAGAGCGCCTATAAAAGCAGGTTCTCAAAGCGCTGAACATAAAATCACAGTCCACAGAAAAATACAACAAATAAAAGTTCCAAAGTGAAGGAGCATAAACGATTTGCGGTACGTTAGTGGGACAGTTAAGAGGTTACACTGTAAGGAGCGCAGTCTGCAATTTGGGGTATAAGGGATTAATAAGCCAGATAAGCGGATTGCTTATTGCAGAGCCAAGCCAAGTAATACCTTGTATGTCAACATCATGATCTTGAAATCGACACGGAACCTGACCGGCAGCCAGTGTAAGGACTTCAAAACAGTAGTAATATGGTCACATTTCCTGGTTCCCGTCAGGATCCGGGCGGCAGAGTTCTGAACATATTGCAATTTGTTACTTGTGGTTTTAGAAACTCCGGCTAAAACGGCATTACAGTAATCCAGCTGTGTGACAACAAATTAATTAATCAACTTTTCAGCGACAGA
>NW_025737305.1:0-1333 GCF_021292245.1 Micropterus dolomieu
AAAAAAAAAAAAAAAAAAAAAAAAAAAAAAAAAAAAAAAATAATCCGAGCAAATTCAATAGGGACCTCACACGGTCGTGCTCGGGCCCTAATTAAAAAAAAATAATCTGAGCAAATTCAATAGGGACCTCGCACGGTCGTGCTCGGGCCCTAAATATATATATATATATATATATATATATATATATATAATCCGAGCAAATTCAATAGGGACCTCACACGGTCGTGCTCGGGCCCTAAATATATATATATATATAATCCGAGCAAATTCAATAGGGACCTCGCACGGTCGTGCTCGGGCCCTAAAAATATATATATATAATCTTAGCAAATTCAATAGGGACCTCACACGGTCGTGCTCGGGCCCTAAAAAAAAAAAATAAATAATCTGAACAAATTCAATAGGGACCTCGCACGGTCGTGCTCGGGCCCTAAAAATGATATTTTCTAATCGCAAAGGCTGCGATTACACTCTGGTCACATGACACCCAAGAGGAAAGCAGTCTGCAGACGAAGCATCATCTTCGCACGTGACGCTGTACCTTGCCTTCTTGTTGTTCAACGGCCTTAAGCTTGACAGAAGCTGACACTACATAAACTTTAGTGTCACACAGGGAATCAAAGCAGCAGCCGCCACCCGCGGGTAACTTTGTGCTGGTGGGTCAAATCGTCGGGCCATCTGCGGCTTTGACGGACAGGAAAAATGAACCGCAGAAAGACAGGTGAAGTAAGGTAAGCGCCTGTGTCACACACACAGCCAGCAGTCAGCTCAGGACATTTCTGTGAAACGGTGTTTCAAACTAAACAAACCGGTCCAAAAGAGGCTCAGTCTGTCCGGAGTTACAGCCAGTGCTGCTGACCAGCATCGGAGGCTGCGCGAGAACTCCAGTGTTGTCGGAGAATTACTAAGCTTGTCTATTAAACACGAGCGGCGACACTTAGTTTGAGGTCCAATTCAAAAGTTGGCCAAGGAAAATAAAAAATATTTCTTGTTTGCTTACTGGGATACAGAAAGATGGACTCCTAGCATATTTGAACTGAGATTAGGACTCATTAATTGGTGGTTGAACTGTGGGTGTCCACAGCAGAAGAGTTTGTTAGCTGAAGGTCCCATTCTAGTTTTGGAGTAACCCTGCATTCTTGGAGCTCAGAGTTCTAGTGGGCATAATAAGATATTACAATTTAGGGCTTTGTAGGTGAGCAGAAGAATTTTAATTTATATTCCGGATTTTATACAATAAGGAATTGCAGTAATCAAGGCTAGCAGTAAAGACATCTGTGAACCAGTATTTCTGCATCATTTTGAGACAGGATGTTCCTGATTTTTGCTATAT
>NW_025737306.1:0-1124 GCF_021292245.1 Micropterus dolomieu
GCTATTTCACATACATAGAAAACCAATCACTTACTTTGAGTGATGCATGTTGTAAGCAGTGCAAAGGTACCTCAGAGACATCAGTGAAAGATGTTAGTAATGATGACGACGATGGTAACGGTCAACAGAAAGTTTTTCCCCATGCTCAGCCTGCAGCCATGATCAAAACCCAAGCTTCCCCACAGGTGAGCACACACACATTAATACAGACACCACGCCCCCGGTCACACCCACAGTAACCGATGACGTCACGATGCGCGTGCATGTACACTACAGTGCAAAGAAAAGAGAGGAAACCTAATAAAAACCCAAACAAACCCAGTGTATGGCTCCTACATTCCGGCCCCCAATTATTTTATAGTAATAATTGACCACCACTACAACCCTCTTGTGGGAGACAAACACCAGTTAGAAATGCAAAGTGAAATGTTAGTCCTTTAAAGGTCCTGTTAATGTCAAAGTTCAAGTCTGCTATATCCAAGGATCTTCACTGCTCCTCTGCTTCCTGCAGAAGGCAGACTTTGGTTATTGGCCTTGTCAGATAGCTGGTTTTAGTTTTAATCCGTACACTTCGCACCAGTCCATTTTTGTCCGGAACAGTATCCACAATTATTCCTATAATCCAAGCATTACGAGGTGCCATCTCATCCACTAGCACCACAAGATCTCCTGGGACAAAGTTTCTTTTGGCAGTATTCCACTTCTGGCGCTCCTGAAGTCCAGGAAGATATTCCTTCACCCAGCGCTTCCAGAACAAATCCGACATATACTGCACTTGTTTCCAGCGACGACGACGACTACAAACATCCTCCTTCTCGAACATTCCTGGTGGCAACAAAGTTTGCAACTTAAGCAGAAGAAGATGGTTAGGAGTCAATGCCTCCAAGTCTTGAGGATCTGTTGATGCCTTTGTTAAAGGGCGGCTATTAACAATAGCTTCAGCCTCACAGAACACTGTCACCAAGCCTTCTTCATCCAGGGTCTGAGTCTTCAAAATAGAGTTTAGCACCTTACGGACTGACCGAATTAGCCTTTCCCAAGCACCTCCATAGTGGGATGCTGTTGGGGGATTAAAAACCCATTTCACATTCTTTTGTAACAGCACGTCATTGATGAGGTTGTGA
>NW_025737306.1:1144-1683 GCF_021292245.1 Micropterus dolomieu
CTTTTCCCGATCTTATTTGACTTTATTTTATCCCTTTTATTTTATTGTATTTTACTAATTTTATATTAAATTTTCATGCTCTTATCTTTTTTTTTGTATTATTCTTTACACTTGTTAAAGCACTTTGTAACTTGTTTTTGAAAAGTGCTCTACAAATAAGGATTATTATTATTATTATTATTGATGAGGTTGTGATTCAGATTCTCAATGGCGTTCCTCAATTCACACTCAGCGCCCACGAAGTTAGTGCCATTATCCGAATAGATTTCCAAGACTTGACCACGTCTCGCCAAAAACCTTCTGAAACCATTAATGAAGGAGTCTGTGTCCAAAGAAGACAGAACTTCAAGATGTATGGCTCGCATCGCTAAGCACGTAAAAAATTAGCCCATACCTCATGACCACAGCTCTTCCACGTTTAACTTCAAATGGTCCAAAACAGTCCAAACCAACTCGACTGAAAGGAGGCTCATCAGGAGTTATTCTGTTGTAAGGAAGGTCAGCCATTTTCTGATGTCCAGGTGAAGCGGACAATCTAC
>NW_025737306.1:1703-5316 GCF_021292245.1 Micropterus dolomieu
GTAGGTGAGAAAGCATGTGGTTTCGTCCACCATGACTTGTTACTTTGTGTACATGACGGAGAATAAGATTGGAGATGTGTTTATCTTTAGCCAGTATAACTGGATGTTTTGCTTCAACTGGCATAGCTTCTCTACTAAGCCGTCCTCCAACCCTAATCAGATCACCATCCAGGATCGGGTTGAGCTTGTAGAGGTGGCTCGTCCTCCTTACACACTCTCCTTTCTTCAAGTTGGCCAGTTCCTCCGGAAACATTGTTTTTTGACAAAAACAGATAATATTTGACTCCGCTACAACCATATCCTCCATAGACAGAAAACCCTTTGGCACTTGAGCCTTAAAGCCTTTCATCTGGACCTGTAGCTCTTTTTCCAACTGCTCAGCACTTTGTTCCGATTCAGAAAGGGTCCCTCTCAGCAGCTTTCGATGTCGCACCAGAGACAGAAGTAAGGTCCTAAACTTGAGAAGCCAACCAACAGCCCTTTTAAGACGGAACCAGGAGGAAAAGTAATAAATGAGCTTCTCCACTGGACTGACCTTCTCAACCTGAGCCGCATTCACCATCACAGCCTTGACCTCCGGGTCTCCAATCAGAGTGTTTTCCAAGGTCTCAGGATTTTGGGGCCAACTGCTCTCAGGCTCATGAAGGAAGTCAGGACCACGGAGCCATGCACCAGTCTTTAGAAATAACTGAACTTTAAAACCCCTGGAGGCTAGATCTGCAGGGTTGGTTAACGTATTCACGTACCTCCATTGGGATACATTAGATATTTTCAATATTTCAGACATTCTGTTTGATACAAAGATTTTAATCTGGACGTCTCATTGTTTATATATTTCAAAACAGAAGTGCTGTCTGTCCAAAAGACAGACTCTTGAAGGTCCATTTGCAACTCCTTCCTCCACAACTTGTCCATTCTGCTAGCCATCACCGCGGCAGTCAGCTCCATCCGAGGAATGGTGACAAGTTTTAAAGGAGCTACTCGTGCCTTTCCCATTATGAATACACTGTGAGTTCGCCCGCTATCATCATGGAGCAACAGGTAAGTCACAGTCCCAAACCCTTCCTCACTTGCGTCTGCAAAGTAATGAAGTTGAGCAGAGACAAGAAAACCAAAGTCCACAGGTTTTAAACATCTACTAACTTCCCAACTTTCAAGCTCATGAAGCTCTTCCAGCCAAGCCGTCCATTCTCTAGTCACTGAAGAGGGCAAAGGTTCGTCCCATCCCAAACGTCTCCTACAGAGGTCTTGGAGGATTTTCTTGGCAGACAAAACAACAGGTGCCAAGAAACCAAGAGGGTCATAGATCGAACTAGTCACAGACAAGATTCCTCTTCTTGTGAGTGGGTGAGTTTTAAGCGTAATTTTAAACTTGAATGAGTCAGATTGGACACACCACTGTACACCCAAGACAGGGTGTCTACAGGCAGAGCGTCACTATTTAAATCCAGATCTTTCACCTCCTTGGCGAGCTCATCCTGAGGAATAGTAGCGAGAACAGAGCGTCGGTTACTAACCCATTTTGTGAGCTTAAAACCACCTTCCGCGCACAAGGCACTAAGCTCTCGACATAAAGAAACTGCTTCCTCTTCAGAGCCAACAGACACCAGACAATCATCAACGTAGAAATGGTGCAAGACCGTGTTAGCTGCATTAGAACTGAAGCACTTTTGATTGTCTTCAGCACACTTCCTCAGGGCGAAACAGGCACAACTAGGAGAGGAAGTAGCACCAAACAGGTGTACCGTCATTCTATACTCCACCAGCTCCCGACTGTAATCTCCATCAGGCCACCACAGGAATCTTAACAGATGAGAGTCTTCAGCCGGCACTCTGACCTGATGATACATGGCCTCAATATCTCCCATGAGCACTACAGATTCTTTATGGAATCGTGTAAGCACTCCCACTAACAAGTTTGTGAGATCTGGTCCCTGAAGAAGCTGTGAGTTCAACGATGTCCCCTGAAACGTAACTCCACAATCAAAGACTACCCGCAGTTTTTTCTTCTTAGAATGAGAACGGGTCGACTGCTCGGTTGGAACTCTCTCTGCATAGCCGTTAACCAACATCTTAGACATGAATGCGATGTAATCGGAGCAAAAAGATGGATCCTTATTCAAACGTCTTTTAAGACTCAATGCACGCTGTTGTGCCACTGTCTTATTGTTTGGCATTTTGAGGTGTCTTTGCTTCACCGGCAAACCAATACTATAATGACCATCAATGAGCTTAGTAGACTCTGAGACCAACTCAATGAAGTGCTTATCCTCCACTGACAGACCAGGTTGTTCATCCTGCAGAGTTTCAGGGAAATCTACCTTCAACTGCTTCTCCCAAAGCTCATCAAGCCTCGCCACCGAGATCCGATTGACTGTGATGTCAGGCTGCAAACATTGTTCACTGATATGACAATCTCCATGGAGCGGGCCATTCACCGTCCAACCCAAGATGGTCTTAATCGCATAAGGGCCCCCGTTCTCTGCGCGAACGACCTCCCACTGCTCCTGAGCTTGAGGAACGTTAGTGCCAATCAGAAGATCCACATCAGAATTGATCTCTGGTATTTTTATGTGTCTTAGGTGCGGCCATCTTTGAAGGTCTTTTGAGCTTGGAATGTTACCTCGATGAACCGGCATGTTCTGCTGAGTAAAAATCTCAGACAGGCCACAGAAGTTGTTCGAGTCCAGCTCGGCGACTTCCAAGTCTGACAACTTGTAACTGTCTACCACTTTCTCTTGTCCCATAGTCCTAAGGAGAATTCCCAACTTCTTCCCTGTAAGATTGAGCCGAGTCATGAGTCGCTCTGTACAAAACGAGGCGGTACTCCCTGGGTCCAAAAACGCATATGTGACCAAGATCTCCTGACCCCTCTTAGATTTCACTTGAACAGGCAAGATAGAGAGCGTACAGTCCTGCTTACCGGCCCCAGTCAAGCCACTAGACTGAACAGACACCACAGCACCGTCTCTGGCCATATTCAAGCCACCATTGGCCTGAGTCGGACTCGTTGGTTTTGCTGTGGGGTAGATATGCAACAACGTGGGATGCTTATTATTGCATACTTTACATGTCATACGTTTTCGGCAGTCTTTACTCATGTGTCCGACGCACAGACATCCAAAACACATACAGTTCTCCTTCAAAAAGGAAATTTTCTCATCTTGTGTTCTTTTATCCAAACTAAAACAAACATCTAACGAATGCCCAGCCCCACAAAACAAACAAACTTTCACTAGTGAGTTCTTCTCCCTTTTAAACCCAGGCTCCACCTTATTCTCAGCAGGTGCTACAGTAGTAGCGAAACTACTGCCTCTAACCTTTGAACGAGGTTGAGACCGGACCATTTTTACTTCATTTCTTCCACTCGCAGATGTCTCTTGTATATTTCCAAAAAGAGGGTCACTCGCCATCTTGACTTGCCTCTCAACAAACTTTACAATATCTGAGAACATAGCTCTACGATGAGACTTCTCATGAATATCGCAGGCCACACTTCTCCAAAAATCCCTCACCTTATAAGGCAGTTTTTTCACAATGATTTGCATATTCGTAGGTACGTTCAGATCACTTGCAGAAACTCCCATAGAGTTGCAGCATTCCCGCAACAATA
>NW_025737307.1:0-906 GCF_021292245.1 Micropterus dolomieu
TTTTTTCTATTCAGCAGGTGCTCTGTATGTTGTTTGAAGAAAGCTCCAGTCCTACAAGCAGTGTGTCTTACCTGAAGAAGAAGTCTACCAGCATGTCCAGCAACCAGATGTACAGAAGGTGTGTTTTTTCTTGCCCTCGGTACATCACAGATGGAGATTCTCATGAGATGTGTGCCTCATGTTTGGAGATGGAGCACGCCCGGGCAGCTCTCGAGGGGGCTGCCTGCGCCCGTTGCGAAGCCCTTTCCGTGCGGGTACTGAGGTACAGCATGACTCTCTTTTCCGAGGATGGCCGGATGTGTTCTCCCCGTGGAGTGAGGCAGCCCGGCGGCTTCATTCATGGGGTTCACAGCGTGATCTTTCGGAGGCTTTTTCCCGACCTTCATCCGCTGGCTCCGACGCTTCCTTTCCTCGTTCGGGAGCCCGTTCTCGGCTTCTCCCGCTCGCGGTTTGGATCCGGGAGACGCTGCAGCAATCTGACTCCGAGGAGGCGTACGTGCTCAGCGTAGTGGACGATGACTTCCGGGTGTCGGGGCGGTGTCATCAGGCGGCGCCCGACTATGACGTGCTGCTGGAGGTGGTGACTAGAGCAGTGGCTAAGCTCAACATCAACTGGCCACAGGAGGAGCAGACACTACAGGCTAGTGGTAAACTTGATGAAAGGTTTCTTAAGCACCACGCGCCACCTCCACGCCGGTCTCTGCCATTCTTTCCTGATTTACATGATGAACTGAGTAAATCATGGGGCAGACCCTTCTCTACACGGCTTTCCATTCCTGATTTACATGATGAACTGAGTAAATCATGGGGCAGACCCTTCTCTACACGGCTTTCCACACCCCGATCACTGAACTACAGTAATGTAATGGGGGTTAGGGACCGTGGTTATGGGAGGATGCCTCGGGT
>NW_025737308.1:0-3060 GCF_021292245.1 Micropterus dolomieu
TGAGTAAAATATTAATATCAGATTTGCAGTAAATATATTGAAGTAATAAGCTTGATACACTATATGAATAAACACACTCTTATTAAAATTCAACCAATTTAATAATAATCTGGATCAAGCCACCAAGTTCTTAAAGAACTCCGGCACAGAGAGAGGAACAAAGAAATATTAACACATTATATAAACGCAGCAGTTTGGCAGGTCTGGATGCAGAATGGGCCACATCAGGTCCGGATTCTGCAGACAGAGAGAAACACACATGAGCACATCGCTCTCAAACACGGCAGGTTGTTCACCAGTCACGAGCTGTGAAACAACAGCTCGGCTCTGTTGGTAAATAAAAAGGAAAAGTTACATTGCGTTCTCTGGTGGACCTGGATCAGCTGTTGGCTGTAAACACACCACAGGGCTAACGCTAACGTTTCTACGTGGCTGTGTTTTAATGTTTTAATGACCGGGTCTGTTTGTTTTGGAGAGGAGATGACCTTGGAGGTAATTCGGCTCCCGGTAGAACCCTGTCAGACCTCTGAAGTGGACCCAGAACAACTCTCATCAGCTGTTGGCTGTAAACACTAGCAAAGTTACAGTAGGGCTGTGTTAAAACTATAGCACAACATCACTCCGCAGTAATAACGTTATGCTGTATTGAATGTCACATAATTAACAAAATAGCAATATAATCTCAGTCCCGGCTGTTCTCATCTGTGACACCACGATGGTGGAACGAGCTACCACACGCCATCAGAGCAGGGGCGTCACTCTCTGACTTCAAGCTCTTGAAAACTGTATTGTCAGTTGTAGATCTGTATTTGAAGCTCTGTTGATGCTTGTATGTTGTTCCTCAAATGTAAGTCGCTTTGGATAAAAGTGTCTGCCAAATGAGTAACTGTTGCTGCAGTAGCCCATAGAAGTTTACATAGGCTACAGCTACATAGGGTTTGTATTAGCCTGTCAAGCCCAATAATTTATATTGTGATCTGTCAACACTATAATAAAGTGTGTGAAATAAGAAATGTCTTGCTTACAGACTCATTCACTACCATTAGTAAAAGTTTTTCATCAAAGCTTTGTGATAACATGATATCTTTGTAAAACCACAGGTCCCGTAATAGTAAACTTAAAAAACACCAAAACCTCAAAAATAAAGCACTTTATTCATGGCCAGTGAAATATAAAAATATATATATATATATTTATTATAATGCACAAAGTAGCAAAGCCATAACATTTAGAGAAACTGTCCAGATCATGTCCCATCCGGGTCACAGTGGTCATCATGACGCATCTTCCTGGGGATGCTTAGATTTTCCTGATGCTGCTGGCCGCTGTGGTGTCTTCAGGCCTTTGCTTTGCTTTTGCTTGACTGAAGCATGACAGACTCACCTGTGAGTCTGGTGGGTCCGGAAACACCTCAAACATGAGTTTCATCAGGTCACTCAGATGATCTGTAAAACACGACAGAGTCACTGTTACTTTCAAACCAACCTCCTGAGTGGACGAGGCCCAGTCCATCCTGAGTAACAGCCAGAGCGCTGCAGCAGCACCAACCGGAGTGCCAGCGTTTGTATTTAAAGTCAAACTTAGTTTCTCGTTTGCTTGCTGGAATTCAGAAGAGGAGGTTTTAGAAGAAATGGACTCTTGTGGACATTTGAGATAATGACTTAATTATTGGTGGTTGGACTGTGGGTTTTGTAATGAGCACTGACTGTGTAATACACTGTAATGAACTTTGTTTGTTGTTATCAGTAGGTACCTGATGATTTATTATTTCCATTACATTTCCATGCATTACAATTATTTTTAGAATAGATTAATCTAACGATTGGTTTTTCAATTAGTCGATTAATCTAATGAATGATTTCTGCTTCAGCGTGGGGCAAAGAAAACAACTGAAAGGATTCACAGACTGTACAGACAGTCAAACATGGTCTGTAATGTTAGATTCAGCGGTGACTCACATCACAGCAAAGCACCAACGTTACAGTGACTGCTCCTAAAATGAGTCGCTAAACAGTATACTGCCTCTTGTGGTAAAAGTGGGAAATAACGTCTACTTTATGTTACAGAAAAATACACGAAGAAACAAAAAAAGAAAACATTGTTAATAGCAGTATTCACATGAGTTCAACAGCTAAGTACAAAGCTGTACTTGAGGAGGAGTGAGGAGTCCTCTGTTGTCTTCTGTCAGCCTGGCAGGAAACTCCTCTGCTGGCCTGTCTGTAGGAAACAGTTTAACATTAGTCCAATTTCATCTCTAGTGTGTAGTTATGATGACGGTTTAGCACTATTCATAGCTGTAACTATTACAGCTATGTAGTTGATATGACAGACAGACTGACTGTTCCTATAACATTAACTGTGACGGAGCTGCGTTATTGTCACTAATACTAGTATTGCAGTAATGTGAAGTATATCTCTGAATGAGAATGGGTTTGTATTAGCATGGGCTTAACAGGCTAATACAAACCCTATGTAGCTGTAGCCTATGACAGACAGATGTAGTGCAGTAAAAAGTACCATATTTCCTCTTAGATGTAGTGGTGGGAAAATCTAAAGTATAGCAACCTGATTTTTTTACTTTTATACGTCAGTAAATGTACTTAGTTACTTCCTGCCTGCCTCAGAATCCTTCTGATTGGGCCACAGCAGCAGATTAATGGGCTTCTCTCTGATTCTACCTTTTTAAAAGTACAATACTTCTTAACTCAAAGTAAAGTTGCAGATTTTAGAATGAGAATAAAAAAAACTACAAAACACATAAAAAGCTCATCAGTGATATTAGACAGAGTACTTGTACCAGTTAGACTTAGATCTCATTGAACTCCTGCAGTCATGTAATCTGCTGCAGCATCAGACTGTGTAGTTATTCAGAGCGCGTCCTCATGTGGCCACAGGCTGCAGTTTGTTATGAACTCCACTAGAGGGCGTCCTCAGGTGTCACTTATTCTCTACAAACTAGTAGCTCTGGTTTAGTGTTCATATCAGCTGCTCAAACACAACTCAAACCTTAAATAACACCACATTATCTTCCACTGCAGACTGTCTCAGATGTGATGGGGG
>NW_025737309.1:0-866 GCF_021292245.1 Micropterus dolomieu
CTCAGTTGATTTACTTCTGTCACATCTGAGATGTTCAACTCAACAGAAATGAGGTATTCATAAACAATGGGTGGACCTAATGGGAGATTTTAAAAGAATTAGTGTATAATTTAACAAGTAGATGTTTGATCTGAAGTCTCTATTTCAGTATAATTCTTTGTTGTTGATTTATTTAGCACTGTCTTAGTCTCAGTCTTACTTGTTGGTGAAGGAGAGGGTGTTGTCACAGGACAAGCTGTAAAGTCTGGAAGGAGGACAAGAGAAAAGTATCATAGCACTGACACTTCTACCATTGTCTGCTTATTTCCACATGATTATTTCAAAACTTGCTTACTGTATTGATCAACAGACTGGCAATAAACCCCATCTGGAGGAATGGCACTGATGCATCCACAAGTGTTGTCCAATATGTCATCACATTTGCCAAAAGTAGAGCACATATGACAAGGCCAACGGTACTGTTCTTCACATCTGCATTGGAATGTTGTACCACTTGGGTAACAAACTACATAGAAAATCATTATGAAACAAAACCATTAGCACAGGAAATGTAAGATTGTTGACATACTTTGCAATGATTTCCATTACATGCTGATTCATTCTTAGATTACCTGTAGAAATGCTGACATCAGAGATCTGTATTTGGTTGTTGATGCTGACGGGGTAAGTGATGTTACTCAGAATGGTCCTCAGTTGATTTGCTACTGTCACATCTGAGATGTTCAACTCAACAGAAATGAGGTATTCATAAACAATGGGTGGACCTATTGGGAGATTTTAAAAGAATTAGTGTATAATTTAACAAGTAGATGTTTGATCTGAAGTCTCTATTTCAGAATAATTCTTTGTTGTTGATTTATTTAGCA
>NW_025737310.1:0-1098 GCF_021292245.1 Micropterus dolomieu
TGAAACTGGCCAAGTTGTTACTTGTGATCTGAAAAATGGTTTAACATGTCAACAAAAGGACCAGATAAGTCCTCCACTGAAGTGCTTTAACTATAGGATCAGAGTACAATGTTGTAAAATGGTAGATGAACCATGTACAACTACTCCCGTCACTACTAAACCTAGTACTACAACTGAAGTTCCAACTACAACCACAGAATCTACAACACCGGTTCCAACCACAACAACATCTAAATCTACAACTCCAACTGAACCTACTACTACAACTGAAGTGACAACTACAATCACAAGATCGACAACACCACTAACTAAACCTACTGCTACAACTGAAGCGACAACGATAACAACACCAAAGACTACAACAACCCCAACCGAATCTACTGCTACAACTGAAGCGGCAACTACATCCACCATGTCTACAACACCACCTACTAAACCTACAACAACACCAACTGAACCTACTACTACAACTGAAGTGCCAACTACAACCACAATGTCCACAACACCACATACTGTACCTACTGCTACAACTGAAGTTCCAACTACAACCACAGAATCTACAACACCAGTTCCAACCACAACAACATCTAAATCTACAACACCAACTGAACCTACTACTACTACTGAAGCGACAACTACAACAACACCAAAGACTACAACAACTCCAATTGAATCTACTGCTACAACTGAAGTGCCAACAACATCCACAATGTCTACAACACCACCTACTAAACCTACAAGAACACCAACTGAATCTACTACTACAACTGAGGTGCCAACTACAACCACAGAATCTACAACAACACCAGTCACAGTATCCACGACTCCTTCAACAACTACTCCTGCTCCCTGTAATACTAAAATGAATAGATGTGAGTGGTCAGAGTGGTATGATGTGTATGACCCAAAAAATGACAACAGTGACTTGGAAACATATGAGAACATCAGAAATAGCGGTAAACAGGTATGTCAAGATCCGAGCAACATTGAATGTGGATCAACAGTTGACACTAGGAAAAACTTCAATGACTTTGTGAGTGAAACTGGCCAAGTTGTTACTTGTGATCTGAAAAATGGTTTAACATGTCAACAAAAGGA
>NW_025737311.1:0-1407 GCF_021292245.1 Micropterus dolomieu
TAAGTGTTTAGCGGACAGTTGGCCGCTGTAATCTAACAAATGTAACTGGTATTTAGCGAGAGCAGCACAACACGGTACCAACACACAAGCACCGGAAACGGAAATGAGTCGACACGCTTACCGCAGTACGTCAGCAATACGTCAGCAGCAGGGTGTTCCAGACTGCCACCTCAACAATACCAGTAAAACCACTGTGTATTCCTTTAAAACCACCGCTGTGTATTCCTTTAAAACCACTGTGTATTCCTTTAAAACACTGTGTATTCTTTTAAATCCACCGCTGTGTATTCCTTTAAAACACTGTGTATTCTTTTAAAACCACTGCTGTGTATTCTTTTAAAACCACTGTGTATTCCTTTAAACCCACTGTGTATTCTTTTAAAACCACTGCTGTGTATTCTTTTAAAACCACTGTGTATTCCCTTAAAACCACTGTGTATTCTTTTAAAACCACCGCTGTGTATTCTTTTAAAACCACTGTGTATTCCTTTAAAACCACTGTGTATTCCTTTAAAACCACTGTGTATTCCTTTAAAACCACCGCTGTGTATTCCTTTAAAACCACTGTGTATTCTTTTAAAACCACTGCTGTGTATTCTTTTAAAACCACTGTGTATTCCCTTAAAACCACTGTGTATTCCTTTAAAACCACTGTGTATTCCTTTAAAACCACCGCTGTGTATTCCTTTAAAACCACTGTGTATTCTTTTAAAACCACTGCTGTGTATTCTTTTAAAACCACTGTGTATTCCCTTAAAACCACTGTGTATTCCTTTAAAACCACTGCGTATTCTTTTAAAACCACTGTGTATTCCTTTAAAACCACTGCGTAGTCTTTTAAAACCACTGCGTATTCTTTTAAAGCCACTGTGTATTCCCTTAAAACCACTGTGTATTCCTTTAAAACCACTGTGTATTCCTTTAAAACCACCGCTGTGTATTCCTTTAAAACCACTGTGTATTCTTTTAAAACCACTGCTGTGTATTCTTTTAAAACCACTGTGTATTCCCTTAAAACCACTGTGTATTCCTTTAAAACCACTGTGTATTCCTTTAAAACCACCGCTGTGTATTCCTTTAAAACCACTGTGTATTCTTTTAAAACCACTGCTGTGTATTCTTTTAAAACCACTGTGTATTCCCTTAAAACCACTGTGTATTCCTTTAAAACCACTGTGTATTCCTTTAAAACCACCGCTGTGTATTCCTTTAAAACCACTGTGTATTCTTTTAAAACCACTGCTGTGTATTCTTTTAAAACCACTGTGTATTCCCTTAAAACCACTGTGTATTCCTTTAAAACCACTGCGTATTCTTTTAAAACCACTGTGTATTCCTTTAAAACCACTGCGTAGTCTTTTAAAACCACTGCGTATTCTTTTAAAGCCACTGTGTATTCTTTTAAAA
>NW_025737312.1:0-1308 GCF_021292245.1 Micropterus dolomieu
TTCTAACAAGCAGGTTGGAATTTGACGTTCTAATTCTAACAGGCAGGTTGGAACATTTTGGTTCTAACAGGCAGGTTGGAAGTCAAACCCCTGGTTCTAACAACCGGTTATTATCCGAATAGTTGATATTTCAGCCCAGTTTTATTCATTTGAGTTTTTTTTCCTTCAAACCGATCAAATGGTTGTCAGAAGCTGGAAACATGATCTGAGTTGTCACTGGATGTCAGACACAGACCGGGTTATATTTTCTATTCAGAACCAGCTCTTGTTCCTCTGACATTATGATCTGTGTTGAACTCACCAGAGTTTGGCATTCATGTGGACGTTGACATCAGGTTTGAACTTCCTGTAGGGGGCGTTTTTTACCATGCAGTCGATGGACTCCAGCACCTCCACCATGCTCAGGTACTGCAGAAAACCACAACAGACCAACAGAGAACCACAACACACCATCAGAGAACCACAACAGACCAACAGAGAACCACAACACACCATCAGAGAACCACAACACACCATCAGAGAACCACAACAGACCAACAGAGAACCACAACACACCATCAGAGAACCACAACAGACCAACAGAGAACCACAACACACCATCAGAGAACCACAACACACCATCAGAGAACCACAACAGACCAACAGAGAACCACAACACACCATCAGAGAACCACAACAGACCAACAGAGAACCACAACACACCATCAGAGAACCACAACACACCATCAGAGAACCACAACAGACCAACAGAGAACCACAACACACCATCAGAGAACCACAACAGACCAACAGAGAACCACAACACACCATCAGAGAACCACAACACACCATCAGAGAACCACAACAGACCAACAGAGAACCACAACACACCATCAGAGAACCACAACAGACCAACAGAGAACCACAACACACCATCAGAGAACCACAACACACCATCAGAGAACCACAACAGACCAACAGAGAACCACAACACACCATCAGAGAACCACAACAGACCAACAGAGAACCACAACACACCATCAGAGAACCACAACACACCATCAGAGAACCACAACAGACCAACAGAGAACCACAACACACCATCAGAGAACCACAACAGACCAACAGAGAACCACAACACACCATCAGAGAACCACAACACACCATCAGAGAACCACAACAGACCAACAGAGAACCACAACACACCATCAGAGAACCACAACAGACCAACAGAGAACCACAACACACCATCAGAGAACCACAACACACCATCAGAGAACCACAACAGACCAACAGAGAACCACAACACACCATCAGAGAACCACAACA
>NW_025737313.1:0-385 GCF_021292245.1 Micropterus dolomieu
AACGTGTCAGGAGGCAGTAGAACGTGTCAGGGGGCAGAAGAACGTGTCAGGGGGCAGTAGAACATGTCAGGAGGCAGTAGAACATGTCAGGGGGCAGTAGAACATGTCAGGGGGCAGTCGAACATGTCAGGGGACAGTAGAATGTGTCAGGGGACAGACGAACATTCAGGGGACAGACGAACATTCAGGGGACAGTAGAACGTGTCGGGGTAAGACGAACATTCAGGAGGCAGTAGAACGTGTCAGGGGACAGATGAACACTCAGGGGACAGTAGAACGTGTCAGGCGTAAGACGAACCTTCAGGAGGCAGTAGAACGTGTCAGGGGGCAGAAGAACATATCAGCAGGTAGTAGAACGTGTCAGGAGGCAGTAGAACGTGTCAGG
>NW_025737314.1:0-697 GCF_021292245.1 Micropterus dolomieu
CTAGGCCATGATATCCATACTGAGTATACCAACCTAGCTTCTTCCAAAGAAATTGCATTGTAACACTATGTAGCATTGGAATACATCCTATTACAAAACAAAGAAAGAAATCCTATTGAGATACAATTTCTACATAATATAGCTTTAACTTTTTTAAAGTCACATGTTTGCCTTTGATTTTGAAGCTATTATTTTGAAGTACTACATAATGTAGCTTTAACTATAGTCATATAAGTCACATGTTTGCCTTTGTAACTTGATGTAACTGAGCTCAGCCAGACAATACTGAAACTGACCAGCTTTACAACCCATTGGCCCTCTGTTGTATTGCCTTAATCTATACCAGACGTTTCATTCAGTCTAACCTTCTTAATGAAGTGACCCTGGAAAGTGACATCTTGGGTAGTTTTATGAGGAAGTGCCATGGGGACGATGTTGGCCAGTCTTTGTGTCTCGTGGATGACAGCGTCAGTGAAGGGCAGGTTCTTCCTGTCCTCAACCTGCACCTGACGACTTCCTATTACCCTGTTCAGCTCCTCCTGGACCTGGTCTGGAAGATGAAAGGTTTTTGTTTTCATGAAGATTATTAACTTGTTGGTAAAGCACTTATTGTTGCTTCGACTGTTGTTGTGGGTGTCTTAGGCTCCTTACCCTGTATTTTTGGATACTTGGCCATCAGCAGAAGTCCCCATCTCAG
>NW_025737315.1:0-536 GCF_021292245.1 Micropterus dolomieu
ATGTAATGTTCATTTATATGTAAAAGTTCCACACTCTTGCTTTAAGGTGGGATGGCATGAGAGTCAAAGTAGTTTTGGGAAATGTAGCTTCACACACTAAAGCACCTCCACTACAAATGAAAGTCTGTCTCCTGATGTTGTTGAGTCTGACTGCAGTTTCTGATGTGCTCTGTGTTACAGTGATACAGGCTCAGAATGGCTGGGGAGTGACTTACACCTCTACTCAGATCTGTGCCTTAAAAGGATCAACAGTGGAAATAAACTGCACCTACACATACCCATCCAGAATAAATGGCCGTGATACTACAGTTGACAAACGTTGGCATGATTACTACTGAGGCAGAGCTGCTTTGTCACAGCAGCTGTCATCTGCCTGATCGTCCTTCCTACATCTGGTACAATGGACAGAATTATTATTATTCAGGCTACTTTGATTCCCCAGACAGTTATTCCTGTGCTGTGAAAGGACTGGAGGGTTTCCCCTCTCCTTCAGTGTGTGAGTTTACTCCACAATCTTCCACTAACATAACACCATC
>NW_025737316.1:0-325 GCF_021292245.1 Micropterus dolomieu
CAGACGGGCAGACAGACAGAGGACAGACAGACGGGCAGACGGGCAGACAGATGACGGGCAGACAGACAGAGGACAGACAGACAGACGGGCAGACGGGCAGACAGATGACGGGCAGACAGATGACAGGCAGACGGGCAGACAGATGACAGGCAGACGGGCAGACAGATGACGGGCAGACAGATGACAGGCAGACGGGCAGACAGATGACGGGCAGACAGATGACAGGCAGACGGGCAGACAGACAGAGGACAGACAGACAGACGGGCAGACGGGCAGACAGATGACGGGCAGACAGATGACAGGCAGACGGGCAGACAGATGACGG
>NW_025737317.1:0-1174 GCF_021292245.1 Micropterus dolomieu
CTCCACCTACCACAACACCTCTCCCTACAACAACTCCCCCTACAACAACTCTCCCTACCACAACTCCCCCTTCATCAACAACTCTCCCTGAAATAACTTCACCTACAACAACTCCCCCTACAACAAGTCCACCTACCACAACACCTCTCCCTACAACAACAAATCTCCCTACAACTCCCTCTACAACAACAAATCTCCCTACAACAACTCCACCTACCACCACACCTCTCCCTACAACAACAAATCTCCCTACAACAACTCCCTCTACAACAACAAATCTCCCTACAACAACTTCCCCTACCACAACTCTTCCTCCAACAACTCCACCTACCACAACAACTCTCCATGAAATAAGTTCACCTACGACAACTCCCCCTACGACAACTCTGCCTACAACTCCCTCTACAACAATAACTCTACCTACATCAACACCCCTTACAACAACTCTCTCTACTACAACTCCCCCTTCATCAACAACTCTCCCTGAAATAACTTCACCTACAACACCTCTCCCTACAGCAACTCCCCCTACAACAACTCTCCCTAATGCAACAACTCTCCATACAACAACTCCCTCTTCATCAACAAATCCACTTACCACAACAACTCTCCCTGAAATAACATCACATACAACAAATCCCCCTACAATAACAACTCTCCCTACTTCAACTCCCCTTACAACTACAACTCCCTCTACAACAACTGCATCTACCACAACTCCCCTTACAACGACTCAACCTACCACAACTCCCCCTACGACACCTCCCTCTCCAACAACAACTCCCCCTACAACAACTCCACCTACCACAACACCTCTCCCTACAACAACAAATCTCCCTACAACAACTTCCCCTACCACAACTATTCCTCCAACAACTCCACCTACCACAACAGCTCTCCCTGAAATAACTTCACCTACGACAACTCCCCCTACGACAACTCTGCCTACAACTATAACTATACCTACATCAACTCCCCTTACAACTACAACTCCCTCTACAACAAAAAATCTCCCTCCAACAACTCCCCCTTCATCAACAACTCTCCCTGAAATAACTTCACCTACAACACCTCTACCTACAGCAACTCCCCCTACAACAACTCTCCCTAATGCAACAACTCTCCATACAACAACTTCCCCTACACCTACAAATCCTCCTACGACAACAACTCC
>NW_025737318.1:0-674 GCF_021292245.1 Micropterus dolomieu
GGTGACTTTAAGCAGGGCAGTCTCAGTGCTGTGGTACTTCCTGAAACCAGAATGAAACTTTTCAAATATTTTGTTATTTTCCAGTACAGTGAGCAGCTTTTTGGACACAATTCTTTCTAGAATCTTTGCAATAAAAGGCAGTTTTGAAATTGGTCTAAAATTTTCAATTCAATTCAATTTTATTTATATAGCGCCAAATCACAACAACAGTTATCTCACAGCGCTTTTCATAAAAGAGCAGGTCTAGACCGTACTCTATGATGCTATTTACAGAAGCCCAACAGTTCCCACCAAGAGCAAGCACTAGGCGACAGAGGCAAGGAAAAACTTCCTTTTAAGAGTCAGAAACCTCGAGCAGAACCATAGCTCAGGGTGGGCGGCCATCTGCCTCCACCGGTTGGGGTGAGAGAGAGAGAGAGAGAGAGAGAGAGAGAGGGCAGCCTACACAATATACACACAGAGGGGTACAGACAGTAAAGGTGATGTTACTATAGACTAAATGAAAAATGGTACTGATATTTATAGTAGTGTTAATGATAACAGTCGTAATGTTAATGATTATAATAACAATAGGACTAATAACAATAGTCGTTGCAGCAGAGGGTGTCGAGCAGGAACACGGGGGCAGCAGGTGACCCGCAGCCACAGATCCAGACTCCACAGCTCCAGAGCCA
>NW_025737319.1:0-990 GCF_021292245.1 Micropterus dolomieu
TAGCTTTTCTGCTTTTTCAAACATCATTTCCATCCAATCCTCGACAGGTATCCTTAATGAAGTCTGAAACACGCCACATTCAGTATTGAAATACTGCAAGACAAATTCATCCAAGGCTTCATCTCCTTCACTCTTCTGATGGCTTGCACGGTAGAACCATCTACCGGAAGCTGAGCTTTTTGTCTCCCAAACACTACAGGAAACAATTTTTTTAGGAACAAACACGGGTGGAACTTCCTGCTTGATTCTCACAGTTGTTTGAGTCTCCTTGTCTTTTGTAGCAGGTTCCTCGGACGTCGCGGCTTTCAGATTGTTTAAAACCAACAGAGTCAGCACAGCCCAGTCCGTTGATGTGAGCGTTGCTTTTGCTGTGAGGGGTCCAAATGTTTCACCTTTCTCCAACTGGTAAAAACAAAGTTCGTTTCATACATACATACATCATAATTGAACGCATACCCCCAGACACGTCCTGAATCTAAATTCCATTCCTCATGAAGTGTATTGGGTGGCGGCGTCTGGATCCGACTCAAGTACAACACTCGTTTCTTTGGGGCTCCTCCCGGGGTTGAGTTTTGATAACTCGTTACAGGTGTCTGGCTGATCATCTTCGAATTGACTGCTCTCTTGCTCATGTTTAGGTTGTTTTGGAATAGTTTCGTTATATGTTTCTGAATGACTAAATGGACTCCTTTTATTTTCACAGACTCCCATCATTGGCCTATGGTAACCCCTCCTAGTCTCTTGTCATTGGCTCATGGAAACTCTAGGCTACAGCTTTGGAGTGATAATGATGGCAAGTTTGTAAGACAAAGCAATAGCAAAGATTTTACTTTAGTTTAACTTCAGTTTAATTTTGGAACACTCTCTTATTTTGCTGCATGCTGTTGAAGGTAATTTGTAATGCTGTTTAATTTTTACTCACCGTTATACCATTTTACTGCTTTACTGTCATTATTTCAATTTATTCTTCACTTGTTTACTGATGGTAAG
>NW_025737320.1:0-1267 GCF_021292245.1 Micropterus dolomieu
AACCAGCTGTTTTCAAGCGGTTCAGAGCAGAGTTTTCTGTGGGAGATGGGAACTCCCTTTGGGCTGGACTTTGGGCTTTTTCACTTTGCAAACCTGTTGCATGCACAAAAAAGAGATATAACTCAATAAAGGAGAGGGAAAAAGCCAAAAAGCATAATACCACCTCTTTAATTTTTAATAAGATGGTTATTTTGTTGAGGAAAAAGGACTGAAAAAAATCTTTTACTAAATTTTACTCATGCATATGTGTTGAAAAAGATTTTATAGATTTTATTTTAGATTTTAATCTTATTGCAGTGTGTTTTATTATTTTTACTTTCAAAATTAATGAAATTTATGCCACCACCACTCAAATATTTACCGTTTACTGCAATAAACCAGTTTTATATGGGGGCAATAAAAATAACCCTCAGATGACTGCCTTGTAAAATAAAAGTAAGAACTGTTTTCAAGCATCTGGAGATTTAGTTATGATGTTATTTTGAATAAAGAAAGGAGTATTGCACTCTGTTCTTTACACTTAACAGTAATTCAATGTAGCTACCCTGACTGTATGGACAGAGAAGTGCTGTGCAACACATGAATTCAAAACAGTTGCAAAAGCTGCGGATTTATTGCATCAGAACTATCGTGCGATCTCTGCCACATAAATGTCACTGTGTCATGGAATAACGTTGTGCGTATTGCATTACATTTACTTATTTGGCAGACGCTTTTTATAAGCAACTTACAGTGAGGAAAATAAGTATTTGAACACCCTGCTATTTTGCAAGTTCTCCCACTTAGAAATCATGGAGGGGTCTGAAATTGTCATCGTAGGTGCATGTCCACTGTGAGAGACATAATCTAAAAAATAAAATCCAGAAATCACAATGTATGATTTTTTAACTATTTATTTGTATGATACAGCTGCAAATAAGTATTTGAACACCTGTCTGTCAGCTAGAATTCTGACTCTCAAAGACCTGTTAGTCTGCCTTCAAAATGTCCACCTCCACTCCAGTTATTATCCTAAATTAGATGCACCTGTTTGAGGCCGTTAGCTGCATAAAGACACCTGTCCACCCCATACAATCAGTAAGAATCCAACTACTAACATGGCCAAGACCTAAGAGCTGTCCAAAGACACTAGAGACAAAATTGTACACCTCCACAAGGCTGGAAAGGGCTACGGGGAAATTGCCAAGCAGCTTGGTGAAAAAAGGTCCACCGTTGGAGCAATCATTAGAAAATGGAAGAAGCTAAACATGACTGTCAGTCTCCCTCG
>NW_025737321.1:0-1124 GCF_021292245.1 Micropterus dolomieu
AGTCATGCCTGGTTTTTTTATGATGGTGAAATATTGAAAATTAACATACTCATGCAATATTGTAGGGAACTCCACGACGACATTGCCCGATCCACACCGTCAGGCCCTCCTCGATCCACACCCTGAGGCCCTGCTCGATCCACACCCTGAGGCCCTGCCCGATCCACACCCTGAGGCCCTGCCCGATCCACACCCTCAGGCCCTGCCCGAAGACTCCGGAAGTGACGTAGTATGTGCCGCTCGGCGGATAAGAAGATAAAAATATATATATTTGTGCAAAATTGACTTAATTTATTTAATATATGCTTTTTTGGAAATGTTCTAGATTTCTAAGAAATGTGTTTTTGCACTATTGTAAAACATTTCTTGAATAAAAAGGATAAAAAAAATACACAGTATTCGTAATATTGATGTTTTTGTCTAACGTTGTATTTGAGGATTTAAACAATAAAGATAACAATAATAATAAAATACAGTTTAATGTATTTGTCTCATGTATTGTGTGCTCGTCGGCCGGCGGCAATCTGCAATGGAATGAAGCCCATTCACGGCCATAGTTACATAGTTACACGAACATGTCCCCCCACCCCCACCCCGGAATAACTACACATAAGCACTCGCTTTGTGTGGCGCGTCTCTTATGGGAGTTGTAGTTTTAAAGTATATCGGTATATTTCTCACAATTATAAGTTTAAAATGTAAAATTTTGGATACACCCTGTGTTTTTTTGGGATGGGGAACACACTGGTGTTATCAGATTTCAAAAAATTAATGGTTAAATAGGTGAGATAGCTTATTTCCATATTTGACAGTGCTTATACAGTGGGTAAACTTTGGTGACCATATCTACATGACAGCAGAGGCCCAGAGCTTTATATATAAATGCTGGTCTTATGTGTTTAGCACCTTCTGTTGCTAAATTACAAACCGAGATGGACTGGGTTCAAGGTTCAGAGGTCAATGCTCTCTGCAATGCTCTTCTGGCTGTACTTCCATCTTGTGCAACTAAACATCTACAAATGATCTGGAATGCTGCAGCTCGTCTTGTCTTCAACGAGCCCAAAAGGGCCCACGTCACTCCTCTGTTCATCTCTCTGCACTGGCTGCCACTCTCTGCTCGCATC
>NW_025737322.1:0-963 GCF_021292245.1 Micropterus dolomieu
CCCCGTGAGGCCCTCTAGAGGACACACACGGCGCTGGCTGGTTAGGGGAAGGGAAAAAGAGCTGGCCAACGTCTTACAAAGCTCTGCGTTAGCCAGTCTGGTGCACTGTCCTGTGATGCGCCTCCAGAGACCCCAGAAAGGCAAAAACACTCCCTCCTTGTTTGAGTTTTGAAGCATTTCCCACATTTCCCATCATAAAAAACAAAAGTGCATTACCTTTGCCTTTGTTCAAAAAATTGGACTTCACGAATCCTTTAATGTCTGCATCCTACTTGGATGTCTTACGATGAATTTTCCTATCTTCCTGTCCTATTAATCCAGGCCTACTTGGTCCTGCTTCACTTTGCCTTGTTGCGTATTTTAGGTTTCCAGGATTCTTCTGGGGTTAGGGTTAGGGGGTTAGGGTTAGGGTTAGGGGTTAGGGTTAGGGTTAGGGGTTAGGGTTAGGGGTTAGGAGGAGGGGAAAAGTACTGGCTAACGACTTACGTAGCTTAGCGTTAGCCAGACTGGTGCACGGTCCTGTGATGTGCCTTCAGAGGGGGTTAGGGTTAGGGTTAGGGGGTTAGGGTTAGGGGAAGGGGAAAAAGAGCTGGCCAACGACTTACAAAGCTCTGCGTTAGCCAGTCTGGTGCACTGTCCTGTGATGCGCCTCCAGAGTCCCCAGAAAGGCAAAAACACTCGCTCCTTGTTTGAGTTTTAAGCATTTCCCACATTTCCCATAATAAAAGACAAAAGTGCATTACCTTTGCCTTTGTTCAAAAAATTGGACTTCACGAATCCTTTAATGTCTGCATCCTACTTGGATGTCTTACGAGAATTTTCCTATCTTCCTGTCCTATTAATCCAGGCCTACTTGGTCCTGCTTCACTCTGCCTTGTTGCAACGTTTCGGAGAACTATTTGTCCTTCATCAGGCTTTACAGAGTGGCATCTTTAAGTTTCCTTTTTCTTTAGGTTTCACTTG
>NW_025737323.1:0-2956 GCF_021292245.1 Micropterus dolomieu
AAGGCGGAGTGAACATGGTGTGGTTGGAGCATTGTAAAGTGCGTAGTTCAACATGTATCTGCATCTATACTAATAGCAGCAGCATCAGAAATAAAAATAGCAGCAACAGGAGTCACTAATAATGCTATGTAGCTACATTTATAGGACGTAAAGTTAGTTCCACTCACTTTTGTCTCTAAACCTGCAATCAGACACACGTGCTGTCAGTTTATCCATTTTGTCTTGCAGCCATTCACATTTCATACTGACAGATGGGAGAGGAGAGATCTTCTCTATCAGCTGGAGGAGGGCCTGTGTTCTGCAACTGACCCAGTAACTACACTGACAAAAACACATCTGTGAGCTGCAAAGAAATGAAAAGGTGGCAGGGACATAAAGTTTGAGTTAAGTTCTATTAAGTTTGGTTTACCTGCGTTATCACGGCATCTAACCCTCTCATTCCTCAGGGATTCATTATCCCCTGGATTAGAGTGCAGGATACCGTCCTGAGAGAGACACACACCACATGTTAATTAGAAACAATGCTTACACTGCCACTAGACCTTACACTGTGAAGCTATTATAATGTAATCTTACCTTGAGAGGGGAGGTAAGCTAGGGAATCCAGAGTTGGCAAAGAGACTGGCAAGAAACTGTTGTATAATCCTGAGACACAGAGAGAAATATACTGTCATCAAAAAGAAGAACAGTTGGGATTGTAAGAGCATAAATGCCACTGTTATTATAAATGGGTGTATGCAAGGCGGAGAAGAGAGCCAAGAGGAGGGTAAAGAAGACTGAAGCTGAACTGGTCAATTACTCCCCCCTCCACAGCAGGTGAGCGGTCTGGTCTACCGGTATCTCCTCTAGCTGACACGGAGAGACTGACTGGGAAACAACAAGGGAACAATACAGAGGCATGGCCAAAACATTATCTATGGCTAGACTACCAATCGGTCCCGCCAGAGTGTCCACATCCTGGACGCTTGGACCGAATCGGTTAGCAGGAACTGTTACTCTTTCTTGCCAATTCAGAACAGGAACTGCAGCCGCAGCCCCTTGTTGAGCAGTGTCGGATCCAAAAATCTCTGCCATGGCTGTGAGCGGTTGTGTTTGCCTCTGAAGACGTCCTTGGACAAATATCTGATATGGCGAGGCCAACAGGGCGCGAGCCACGGTTGTTCCGTTGTTGCCTGAAAACCTCCAGGTCCCGGTTAATCCGTGGCAGGTAAACATAATGCAGCGGCCACAAGTGCAGCTCATTGGTACAGTCAATGATTCTTTCATTTTCAAGGAAGGTGAAAAGCTGGTGGTCCACATTAGTCATACCTCTCCAGAGATCTCCCCAAAGCCTCTCCATCCGCTGGTTATGGACACTTCTGCCCCGGATGGCACTTCCTCTTTCTAATCCACGGTAAATGTTCATGAACAAGCAGACAGCATTGTTTTCTCCCCCATGGTCACACCTTATTCGAGACTCCATACCTAGCAGTGGCTTGAACAAACTGGTCAAACACTGTGCAACTTCTGTTATTATCTGAAGCCTGCAAAAACACAACCGGCCTGCTGAAGCCACAGATTCCGCCATGGATCACTATTCTCCATCTACAAACGAAACAAAAAGCTGTTATTCTGTGTTAAGATTACATTAATAAATTCAGGATACTATGCTTACCCCTGCCAAAAATATAGGGGTGCAGTCAAAGTACAATTTTGTACATAATGCAGTGTTTCCCGCAGAATATTCACTCTTAACTGTGGCCGGGGGGGGCAGTGGACATTGACTAGTAGCCATGTACAGTGTCCTAACCTCGGCCACCCAGCTGTAGGCTATTCTTAACATAACTAGGCTCCATACATGCTTACTAATAACTTATTTGAAGGTGGGTCTCAGAAATTGACAGCGTCGTGTTGGACAGATTTGTGCAGCCGTGTTTATGATACTAACGTCGACCATTCAGCTTCAGATGGATTCAGTGATCTTCTCTGCGCGGAAAAGCTGGCAACAAGCCTTCCTGCAGCGCATGATCATGTTTTGATTCAGGCTGCACAAAGAGGAGCAGCTGTTTACAGACGGTTCAGTTGTCAATGTGTTTGTGAGAGAGGGGGGGAGGTAGCGAGGTGCTGAGCGAATACATGCACTGCACGCAACTCTACAGTCAAATACCACGGATCCATTTCAAATAGTACAAATAATTAAATAATCTTCAATTTGTGGCAGTCAGCGTTGATATTGTGGCGGACCACCACAAATACATTATGTGTGGGAAACACTGTCATGTAACGTCAGTGCATCAATAATACAAAACAGACACGCAGAAAACATCTCATAATTACAAGTAACATAACAGAGGACACCTCAATTTATAAAAACCTGATGACAGTTCAATAAACTAGGAAAGAAACCTGAATATTAACTTGTGTCCTAACAACATGCATCTGTGCAGGATCTGTGCTTGTTTATTCTGATGTCATCATAGTTCATCAGAAGTAACGCACACCAGTACGGCAAAAACAAATTCATATTTGCATGCAGAATATTCACTCTTAAAGTGAAAAGCTTGCACTGAAGAGGCCTGTAAATGATTCTGTTAGTTGAGTGTTTAGTCTCACTGTAACTAATTTATCATCCGCATGTACCTGATGAGTTTGTGGTTCCCATCTATGTGCCACAGCGAGTTGGGTCCTGCAGCACTGTAGGTTCTCCGGTGCAGTCGGTGAGACAACGCTCTGGATTCACTCCAATCAAACTCTCTCTCACTCTTCTCCTCTGCACTCAAACCGCCATAGCAGCCAGTCTGGCCAAAACAGCATTTGCTCCCATCTCTTCATTTTCTCCAACCGACTGCAGCTTGACTTGACTTCATCAAGTTCTGCAGTAGAAAGACGTGCAGACCTCATCAGGTAGGGCAAGTTGAAGCGCCTGGGAGAGAACAGAACTCAATTTCAATCTGAGTGTATTTGCATTTTACTGAAC
>NW_025737324.1:0-1184 GCF_021292245.1 Micropterus dolomieu
TTCTAGACTCTTCCAAGGGCTGATTTAAGTGCTTCGATCTCTGGAGCTGCCGCATTACTGACAGTGAAAGCAGAGATGTTTGTGTTAATTATGGTTGGACATCTCCCCCTCTAACAAATGAAGGCAGTCTGTGCAAACATGGAGCTTATTCTGTCTCCAAACACTGGTGTGAAACTGGTCATGACTCAGGCTTTGGAGTGAAACATTAAGGTGTTTGTCCATCCTTGTCTGGATGTGAAAGTGCAGTGGGACTCTGGCCGACGTTACATACCAGCTTATTATTACAAGGCATCAAACTTAGAGTCCATAATTTATTGTCAGATGTATTTGAACTTTTTCTTTAGTGAGTCTTCTGGAATAAAGAATCGAGTCAAGATGTCTAAGAATTTTTTTCTTTACAAAGGCTCAAACAAACATACAGAGGTGCAACCAGTAAAGTATTTCCTTTCCCTCAGTTCTGGTTTATATAGCATAGAGCATATCTGCCCTAAATGGTAGGTTTCGTCTCTTTTATTCGATTTAGCAGGAAACATATTTCAACCCATTTATCAAATTGTCCCATAGATGTTTTATCTTTCTCAGTCGTAAATTTTATAACTGGCAGAAGGATTTTAAGAGCGGTTTCCCACTCAGTTCTCACTTTACTCCAACATATCCCTTATTTGTTTCTCTACGTGCCTGTACCTTCATCTCTGGAAATGACACTTATGCTGCCGTTCAGTGGTGGACAGTAATTACGTACATTTACTCAAGTACTGTACTTATGTACAAATGCGTATATTCTGTTCATGCCACTTTTTGTGTCTCCACCAAACTCAGACTGAAAGATTGTTCTTTTTTCTTCACTACAACAGCTTATATTACTTTACAAAGTAAGCATTGTACTACATATGAAGAGTTTATAAAATATAATGTTTTGTAATTAATTTAATTACCCAACAGTTTATTCAAGCACAGCTGAAACAATTAGTTGGTTGAAAAAAATGTTTTTATTGGCATTATTTTGGTCATTTGTCATTTTCATGTCAAAACATTTCATCGTTCCAGCTTCACAAATTTTCAAAAATTGAAATCATTAGTTGCTATCAATCATATTTGGACTCTACTGTGGACCATCCATCACTTGTTAATACCCTGCTGAGAGCAGGCATTGGATGCAAAGCGGCTAAATGGTTCCACAGTTA
>NW_025737325.1:0-635 GCF_021292245.1 Micropterus dolomieu
CGGCTCAGAGGAAGTGTTCTTGAAAGAGGTGACTTTAAGACAACATTTAAATGTGATGTGGATGCAAATCTATGTCCTGATGTAAATGACAAAACATAACACAAGTTACTTTATTTGAACTTGTTTGACTTTTAGCCTTTGTGGAGAAAAGAATCTTTCTTCTAGTATTTGTAGTTCATGAAAAAACATTGTGCCCAAACAAAAGTGCATCCATCCAAAGTTAGTTTGTGTGCGTTTTGTTTTCCCTGAGCTAAATGTTGACTGAATAAAAGGGGTTTTGTTTCTTTTCATTAGTTTTTCATTTAGACACATTCTGATTTGTTGTTTGTATGAAGAGTTAAGAGAAAACAACACTTTGCAGTTTTGGTGTTTGTCACCTGTTCTTAAAACCAGGCTTTTGTTTCTAAAGAGCATCAAAGTAATGAAGAAAACTGTGATCTGAATATGTCTTCATTTCTGCTGTAATCCATTATGATATTTAATAATAGGCAAAATCCAAACGCACAATATCAAACTTGGCTCACACTGAGCCCTCACTCTAAAACCAAACAAAACAGCTCTCCAACACTGTCTTTGTGATTCATCAGGGCCTTTTTTCAGAGACCAAGATCAGATAAACCCTAGATCAGTACGCC
>NW_025737326.1:0-428 GCF_021292245.1 Micropterus dolomieu
CGCTTGGTCCGGTTTAGGCACCAAAACCGCTTGGTCAGGTTTAGGCACCAAAACCGCTTGGTCCGGTTTAGGCAACAGAAACACTTGGTCAGTTTTATACACCAAAACCGCTTGGTCAGGTTTAGGCACCAAAACCACTTGGTCAGGTTTAGGCACCAAAACCACTTGGTCAGGTTTAGACACCAAAACCAATTGGTCAGGTTTAGGCACCAAAACCACTTGGTCAGGTTTAGACACCAAAACCAATTGGTCAGGTTTAGGCACCAAAACCACTTGGTCAGGTTTAGGCACCAAAACCACTTGGTCAGGTTTAGGCAACAGAAACACTTGGTCAGGTTTAGACACCAAAACCAATTGGTCAGGTTTAGACACCAAAACCACTTGGTCCGGTTTAGATTCCAAAACCACTTGGTCAGGTTTAGGCACCA
>NW_025737328.1:0-651 GCF_021292245.1 Micropterus dolomieu
AACTGATTGTGGAAATGGTTTTATTTATGTAAAGGAAAACACAAAATTCAGGTAGCAGCAAACGCGGCAGAGTTCCGGAAAGAAACGCGGCAGAGTTCCGGAAAGAAACGCGGCAGAGTTCAGTTTCAGAGTTGAGGAAAGAAACGCGGCAGAGTTGAGGAAAGAAACGCGCCAGAGTTCCGGAAAGAAACGCGCCAGAGCTCCGGAAAGAAACGCGGCAGAGCTCCGGAAAGAAACGCGGCAGAGTTCCGGAAAGAAACGCGGCAGAGTTCCGGAAAGAAACGCGGCAGAGTTCCGGAAAGAAACGCCGCAGAGTTCCGGAAAGAAACGCCGCAGAGTTCCGGAAAGAAATCCATGAACATTTTGAGCATTACACAGTTAATTGCCTGCATTCTGGTTTTCTGCACCAACTGATTGTGGAAATGGTTTTATTTATGTAAAGGAAAACACAAAATTCAGGTAGCAGCAAACGCGGCAGAGTTGAGGAAAGAAACGCGGCAGAGTTGAGGAAAGAAACGCGGCAGAGTTGAGGAAAGAAACGCGGCAGAGTTGAGGAAAGAAACGCGGCAGAGTTCCGGAAAGAAACGCGGCAGAGTTCCGGAAAGAAACGCGGCAGAGTTCCGGAAAGAAACGCGGCAGAGTTCCGGAAAG
>NW_025737329.1:0-348 GCF_021292245.1 Micropterus dolomieu
GGAGAGGATTGTGAAACAAAACCCATTCAAAAATGTGGGGGAGATTCACAAAGAGTGGACTGCAGCTGGAGTCAGTGCTCCAAGAACCACCACGCAGACACGTATGCAAAACATGGGTTTCAGCTGTCGCATTCCTTGTGTCAAGCCACTCTTGAACAAGACAGCGTCAGAACCGTCTCGCCTGGGCTAAAGACATAAAGGACTGGACTGCTGCTGAGTGGTCCAAAGTTATCTTCTCTGATGAAAGTAAATTTTGCATTTCCTTTGGAAATCAAGGTCCCAGAGTCTGGAGGAAGAGAGGAGAGGCACAGAATCCACGTTGCTTGAAGTCCAGTGTAAAGTTTCCAC
>NW_025737330.1:0-755 GCF_021292245.1 Micropterus dolomieu
CCGTCCAAGTCCTAAGCAGGCCCTGCCAAGCCTGGCTTCCGAGATCAGGCGAGATCGGGCAGTCCCAGGCCGGAATGGCCGTAAGCTGCCTTTGCACACCCCAGACGGGCCATCAAAACACGATGTAACATTTACACAGCACTGTGTACAGGATAGGGAGAAAAAGAAGCAGCAGCAGAAGCAGCAGCAGCGCCCCCTGCTGTTTCCTAAAGAGACCTTCAAAAGATCTCCTTTCACCGAAGCGCCCTCTGCCGTTTTTCGAAGGCGAAGCGAAAAAGGCTTACAGCACTGGGTATTCCCAGGCGGTCACCCGTCGAAGTACTAACCAGGCCCTGCTTTGCTTAGCTTCCGAGATCAGACGAGATCGGGCGTTCCCAGAGCGGTGTGGCCGTAAGCCACTCAGGCACCCCCAAACGGCCCTTCAAAAGATGTTCTACGTCTAATTGACAAAATACGTATTCTGCCCATAATGTCCAAGGTGCTCCAGAGTCACTTGGAATCCACAGGCACTGATTCCTGGGTAAACATCCAGGAACCGGGACACTGTTCACGCTGGCAGTCCACAGACAGGAATAGGCACCCGTTCCCGGGTATGGGTACAGCGACAAGGCCACCTTCAGCCGGAGGTCCTCACTCACAAACAGACGCTCATTCCTGGGTGGACATTCAGGAAAAGGATCCAGTCCGCCTGGAAGTCCCTAGCCAGGATCAGACGCTCTCCCGTCCAAGTCCTAAGCAGGCCCTGCCAAGCCTGG
>NW_025737331.1:0-307 GCF_021292245.1 Micropterus dolomieu
TCTAGATTTTATGTTTTTAACTGAATCCTGGTTGCAAATGAATGACTATAGCCAGCTAGCTGAACTGTGTCCGCCTCAATATGATTGTTTTAGTCAACTGAGGGTCAGTGGTCGTGGTGGTGGGCTAGTGAGCGTGTATAGGGAAAATTTAAAATGTCATCAAGTACACTGTGATGAATTTAACTCCTTTGAAGTTCTCACTCTCAAACTTGGAGGGCTGCAACCTATCATATTTGTTATAATTTATCGCCCCCCAAAACCGCCCGGAGGATTTTTATCAGAACTTCCTGAATTTTTATCTACTCTG
>NW_025737332.1:0-733 GCF_021292245.1 Micropterus dolomieu
TGGCTTCCGAGATCAGGCGAGATCGGGCAGTCCCAGGCCGGAATGGCCGTAAGCTGCCTTTGCACACCCCAGAAGGGCCTTCAAAACACGATGTAACATTTACACAGCACTGTGTACAGGATAGGGAGAAAAAGAAGCAGCATCAGCAGCAGCAGCGCCCCCTGCTGTTTCCTAAAGAGACGTTCAAAAGATCTCCTTTCACCGAAGCGCCCTCTGCCGTTTTTCGAAGGCGAAGCAAAAAAGGCTTACAGCACCGGGTATTCCCAGGCGGTCACCCGTCCAAGTACTAACCAGGCCCTGCTTTGTTTAGCTTCCGAGATCGGACGAGATCAGGCGCTCCCAGAGCTGTGTGGCCGTAAGCCAGTCAGGCGCCCCCAAACGGCCCTTCAAAAGATGTTCTACGGCTAATTGACAAAAAACGTATTCTGCCCATAATGTCCAAGGTGCTCCAGAGTCACTTGGAATCCACAGGCACTGATTCCTGGGTAAACATCCAGGAACCGGGACACCGTTCACGCTGGCAGTCCACAGACAGCAATAGGCACCCGTTCCCGGGTATGGGTACAGCGACAAGGCCACCTTCAGCCGGAGGTCCTCACTCACAAACAGACGCTCATTCCTGGGTGGACATTCAGGAAAAGGATCCAGTCCGCCTGGAAGTCCCTAGCCAGGATCAGACGCTCTCCCGTCCAAGTCCTAAGCAGGCCCTGCCAAGCCTGGCTTCCGAGATCAG
>NW_025737333.1:0-1584 GCF_021292245.1 Micropterus dolomieu
CCTGAGGAGTTGGCCCTTCTGTGTTGAGCCATGCGTTTGTGTAGTGGTTGTTTAGTCTCCCCAATATACAGGTCTGTGCATTCCTCACTGCATTGGACCGCATACACTAGATTGCTTTTCTTGTGTTTGGGTGTGCGGTCTTTGGGGTGGACCAGCATCTGTCTTAGTGTGTTCTTGGGTTTAAAAAACACAGGGATGTTGTGTTTGTTGAAAATCCTCCTGAGTTTCTCTGATACTCCAGACACGAATGGAATCACAATGTTGTTGCGTTTGACCTTCTTTTCCTCCCCTGTAGTTTTGTTCTTCTTGGATCTTGTGGCTGTCTTCACAAAGGTCCATTTAGGGTCTCCACAGGCTGTAAGTGCCCCCTTCAGGTGGTTCTGTTCCTTCTCTCTGGCTTGGGCGCTTGTTGGTATGTTTTCCGCTCTGTGGTGCAGTGTTCTCATGACCCCTAGCGGAAAACATACCAACAAGCGCCCAAGCCAGAGAGAAGGAACAGAACCACCTGAAGGGGGCACTTACAGCCTGTGGAACTTATATGACAGTTTGGGCAGCGAACTATTCAGCAGGTGACTGGGCGCCTTCATCAGAGATCAGCTGGACATCAGCTGGTCAAATCTGAGAAGTCATGATCATTATTATTCTATATCTATAAATAACTATAAACATATATTAATTATAATCATATATTGTGATTTTCAGTCTGCTTTTTGAGATATTTTAGCCTTCTTAACTTTGTCAGTAGACTAAAAGTTATATTTTAGTGATGTCTTGTTTCAGCAGGTTTTAAAAACTGGATCTTGTATTTGGTTATGTTTGTCTAATATTATTAAAACATTAAAGTGTGACAAATATGCATAAAACTAAGAAATACTACAAATACTTTTTGTACACAGACCTATAGATATACAGTATGTTTTCCTCAGTATCACAGTTATCCAGTGGAAGTACATCCATGGCTACACTGCTAACAGCTAATCCAGCTACGTTTTATTATTATTATTTTTTTGCATAACACAAGTCCAACAATCACGACCACTTCAAGAAAAAATACAGTCCAGAGGGCTGTTTCACAAAACCATGTTGGCCTGCTCCAGACCAGGCTAACAGCCAGGCTTGGTTAATCCTGGGGCCTCATATATTCAGTCAGTTTTTCATACTGGCAGTAGGTAGGCTGCATATTTTATCAATTTCAGTTGAGTATAGCCAGTATTTACTGCTTCATTATAAATATAGAATTGGCCAAAGGCGTCACTTTGTGTTGAAAGGTGGGGACAAAAGGGCTCAGATTAGGGGCCCGATGATACACTTGTGTCACGAGACCTGACGATGCTCAAAAACAAGATGAGAAGATTTTTAACAATATTTTTAAGAAATATTAAATGCTAAAATCTTATTGGAGGATCCTCCCCCAATAAGATTTTGAGCGTTAAACACTTCATTTCCTGCATTCTGGAGACATTGCTGCTTCAATTTAGGGTGGAAATGTCTTTATTTATAAAAAGAGAAACAAAAAACTTCAGCTGGCAGGTGACACAATTCATTGATAGAAAAATATAACAGCCTGTTACTTTTTTGGACAAT
>NW_025737334.1:0-555 GCF_021292245.1 Micropterus dolomieu
ACCACTACTACCCCCACAGGGTAAATATATACCACTACTACCCCCACAGCTATCCCTACAGGGTAAATATAATCCACTAATACCCCCACAGGCTAAATATATACCATAACTACCCCCACAGGGTAAATATTTACCACTACTACCCCCACAAACAAACCCCACAGGGTAAATATATACCACTACTAACCCCACAGGGTAAATATATACCACTACTACCCCCACAGGGTAAATATATACCACTACTAACCCCACCGGGTAAATATATACCACTACTAACCCCACAGCTACCCCCACAGAGTAAATATATACCACTACTAACCCCACAAACAAACCCCACAGGGTAAATATATACCACTACTACCCCACAGCTATCCCTACAGGGTAAATATAATCCACTAATACCCCCACAGGCTAAATATATACCATAACTACCCCCACAGGGTAAATATTTACCACTACTACCCCCACAAACAAACCCCACAGGGTAAATATATACCACTACTAACCCCACAGGGTAAATATATACCACTACTACCCCCACAGGGTAAATATATA
>NW_025737335.1:0-339 GCF_021292245.1 Micropterus dolomieu
ATTCAAGCTGATAGAAGAGCAACTTTGACTGAAATAACCACTCGTTACAACCGAGGTATGCAGCAAAGCATTTGTGAAGCCACGACACGCACAACCTTAAGGCGGATGGGCTACAACAGCAGAAGACCCCACCGGGTACCACTCATCTCCACTACAAATAGGAAAAAGAGGCTACAATTTGCAAGAGCTCACCAAAATTGGACAGGTGAAGACTGGAAAAATGTTGCCTGGTCTGATGAGTCTCGATTTCTGTTGAGACATTCAGATGGTAGAGTCAGAATTTGGCGTAAACAGAATGAGAACATGGATCCATCATGCCTTGTTACCACTGTGCAGGCT
>NW_025737336.1:0-653 GCF_021292245.1 Micropterus dolomieu
ACTAATTCTACTTCTACATTTTCCTTTGCTGCTGTTTTTGATGATGCCTTACTGTGCTCATTCTGCTCCCAGAGCACACATGCCTGCTTACACACACACATGTGCTACTGCCTCCGGGCAGTTAGACACAGAGAGGACCACACACACTCGGAGCTATAGAGTCTTAACGTTGTGATCTTAACTTTACACTATAAAATAACACTCTAAATGATGACAATAGCTATAGAGTTTTGACACTGTAATCCTAACTTTACACTCTAAAATAATACTTTAAATGACAACACCATCCCTGAATTATGAGGCAGCCTTCACATTGACCATATCTAAAAACAGGGAGGCATCTTACAAAATATGTAAAATATACTTATAGTTATGGTTATATACTAATATGAAAAGTTCAGAATAAGGATAGAGTAGTTTACGTCTGTTTCAAATAACTTGGTTCTCTCTGCTGGTAAATTTGAGAATTGGCAGTATATCTATTTAACTTTTTCTATAATAATACTGTTCTCCACTTAGGCAGAGTAACCAGACCAGAGACTGGACATGGTGGATCCACAGTTGGAGGAGCAGGTGGGGGGGGCACGACATCTGCTGAAAGGGGGACACAACCTGCAGGTGGAGCTGAGTTTTTGACCTTTATATAATTGTTG
>NW_025737337.1:0-309 GCF_021292245.1 Micropterus dolomieu
CCTTTGTGAAGTTAAAAAATGGATGTCAAATAATTTCCTCCAGCTGAACTCAGACAAAACAGAAATCCTGGTCATCGGGTCTCAGCAGATGGCAAATTAAATACTGCCATCTGCTGGTTCCCTAGTAAATCACATTAAGCCTGTGGCAAAGAACCTTGGTGTTTGGTTTGATAGTAATTTAAATTTCGAGGAGCACACCACAAAGCTTGTCCAATCATGTTTTTATCAACTTAGAAATATAGCAAAAATTCGATCTATGTTAACTTTTAAGGACACCGAGACCATTTTACACGCCTTCATCTCATCACG
>NW_025737339.1:0-1080 GCF_021292245.1 Micropterus dolomieu
CAACATCAACATCACCAACAACAACATCATCACCAACAACATCATCACCATCAACATCACCAACAACAACATCATCACCAACAACATCATCACCAACAACATCATCATCACCAACAACATCAACAACATCATCACCAACAACATAACCATCAACATCACCAACAACATCACCAACATCATCACCATCATCATCACCACCAACATCATCACCACCAACAACATCATCACCAACACCATCACCAACATCATCACCAACACCATCACCAACATCATCACCAACACCAACACCATCACCAACATCATCACCAACACCATCACCAACATCATCACCAACATCATCACCAACACCAACATCATCACCAACACCATCACCAACATCATCACCAACACCATCACCAACATCATCACCAACACCAACATCATCACCACCAACAACATCACCATCAACATCACCATCACCAACATCATCAACATCACCAACAACAACAACATCATCACCAACAACATCACCAACAACATCAACATCACCAACAACAACATCATCACCAACAACATCATCACCAACAACATCATCACCAACAACATCATCACCAACAACATCATCATCACCAACAACATCAACAACATCATCACCAACAACATAACCAACATCATCACCAACACCAACATCATCACCAACACCAACATCATCACCAACACCATCACCAACATCACCAACAACAACAACAACATCATCACCAACAACATCACCATCAACATCACCATCACCAACATCATCAACATCACCAACAACAACAACATCATCACCAACAACATCACCATCAACATCACCAACACCATCACCAACAACATCAACATCACCAACAACAACATCATCACCAACAACATCATCACCATCAACATCACCAACAACAACATCATCACCAACAACATCATCACCAACAACATCATCATCACCAACAACATCAACAACATCATCACCAACAACATAACCATCAACATCACCAACAACATCACCAACATCATCACCATCATCATCACCACCAACATCATCACCACCAACAACATCATCACCAACAC